>NW_006399988.1:1165757-1168402 GCF_000299155.1 Elephantulus edwardii
ACACTGACAAAGGAGATTAATCAGAACTGGCTTTGACAAGCACTGTGGCAATGGGACAATTAAAAAAGACTTTCAAGGGGGGAAAAAAAGAGGAACAAACTGGGGGGAAGGGTAGAGAAAACAGTGCAACAATGAATGAATGGAAACCCAAAATTTCTGTAATTGTTCATTAAAATTAATAAAATTTAATTTAAAAAAGGGAACAACAGGCTTTCTCCTTAGTCACTCAGCTACTTTGGGGAATAAACTGCTGTCAGGCCCAAAGCCTAGAGCACAAATATGGAGGTGCTTCTCAAAACATTGCTGTGGACCAACAAGGACATTTGAGAGCCATGAGAGCTGCAAGCATTGGTGGGGAGCAGAGAGCGTAGGCAGGGTACAGCAAGCCTCAGTGGGGTGCAGGGAGCCACAGTAGAGAACAGCAAGCCATAGCAGGGAGCAGGAAGCTGCAGTGAGACCCACCCAGCAGAAACAAGCAGGACAGTGGGAAGTTGAGTGAGGTACTTAGGGGGGATCACAGCTGATTGCTGGACCAATTGTGGGATGCTGTCACCTTAAGCAGGAAGGAGAGAGACAGCTGGAGCTTGACTGGGGTGGCAAACACAGTTCTCAAGGGGAAAACTAAGGCTTCCTGGTTTTCCATTCAGGTCTCCCCTGCACCACCCTCCTGTGTGCATCTGCATATGTTTCTTCCTCCCCCCGCCCATGTGTGGGTCTGCACATGCATCCACCCTATGTGCATCCGCTTGTGTGTCTGCCAAACCTTCTTCTGGAGCAGTGATGTCAGATCAAGAACTGGCTATCACCTCAGATATGAAAAACGCTACCACAGCAATGTCCTGAAAGAAGTAGACTACCTTACTCCCTACACAAGCTGAAAGCAAGATACTATCTCCCAAAAGTGACACAGTAGCAATGGATTTCCTGAAGCCAGAAAATTGGATGCAACTTTCTGACACAGAATTAAAAAGAACAATTATTGAATATTTTTCAATGGGTGAAAAAAAAAACCCAACCCAAAACTTGAAGAATTACAGACACTGCAAGCAAAAGTCAGGAGCAGCTTAAAAAAAAAACCCTATCCAAAAAATGCTGATAAAACTAATCAGGCATTAGAAGCACTGAAAAAACAAGAAAACACGATCCAAAATATGAGGTCCAAGGTTTCAGATGCTGTCATTATGATGGAGGGACACATGAATAGAGCTGAAGAGATGGAACACAGAAACAGTGAAACAGAAGATAGACTTGTCACCACTGATCTGCTAGAGCTAAAAGTAGAGCAAAAAAAGAAGGAAAGAGAAGAAAATCCAAGAATTACGTGGGACATCATCAAGAGAAATAACATGTGCATCATCAGAATCCCAGAACAGAAAGAAGCAAGTAAAGGCACTGAAAAAGTTGTGGAAGAATTACTGGAGGAAAACTTTCCAGGCATAACAAAGAACGAGAGAATATATATTCAAGAAGGTGAGAAAACACCTTATAGAATAGACCCCAAAAGAAAAACAACAAGGTATATCATAGTCAGATTTGCCAGAACCAAAGAAAAGGAGAGGATTTTGAAAGTGACGGAGAAACAAAGAGTAACCTATAAGGGACAGCAGATAAGATTAAGTGCTGATTTCTAAGCAGAAACCATGCATGCAAGAAGACAGTGGAATGACAATTTCTTCAACATAGTAAAAGGTATATATGCAAACCTGAGAGCCAACATTGTTCTCAATCGAGAGAGGTTAAAGACATTCCTTTTAAGAACAGGAACTAGGCAAGGATGCCCACTATCACCTCTCTTATTCAATATTGTATTGGAAGTCTTAGTGATAGCCGTAAGGCAAAAGAAGGATATAAGAGGTATCCAAATTGGTAAAGAGGCAGTAAATTTATCTCTCTATGCAGATGATATGATAGTATTCCTAGAAAAGCCTAAAGATTCAGCAAGAAAACTACTGAGCATAGTTGACTAATTTAGCAAAGTGGCAGGACACAAGATCAATCAGTTCGATTTCTCTACAGTGACAAAGAGAATACAGAGCAGAATCTAAGAAAAATAATACCTTTCACAATAGCTAGTCACAAGATTAAATACTTGGGAATAAATGTAACCAAAAGCACAAAGGATCTATTCAAAGAAAATTACAAAACATTACTATAAGAAACAAAAAGAGACCTCGAGAAGTGGAAGAATATCCCTTGCTCATGGATAGGTAGATTCAATATTGTGAATATTCAATACTACCAAAGGGAATTTATACATTCAATGCAATCCCAATACAAATACCAATTCCTTTCTTCAATGAGATGGAAAAAGCAATCTCCAGTTTCATTTGGAATGCAAAGAAGCCCCGAATAAGCAAAACACTCCTTAAAAAGAGAAACAAGGTAGAAGGCATCTCACTCCTCCATTTCAAAAGAATATACTGAGTCACTGTATCGAAAGGAATTGGAAGACACAGAAGAATTTCATGAGACAACATATGAGCAGGAGCCTATGGTGATGAAAGAAGAAGTTCAGGCTGCTTTGAAGGACATGGCAAAAAATAAGGCACCAGGAATAGATGGTATACCAATTGACATATTTCAGTTAACAGATGCTGCCCTGGACGTGCTCACCAAGTTGTGCCAAGAAATCTGGAGAACAACCA
>NW_006399988.1:1169712-1190018 GCF_000299155.1 Elephantulus edwardii
GCGATTGGCACAGGACAGAGCAAGTTTAGGGCTGTTGTACATAGGGTCACTATGAGTCGCAAGCGACTCGACGGCACATAACAACAACAACAACTACACTGCCGTGATGGTCAAAACAGCATGGTACTGGTACAGTGACAGACACATAGATCAATGGAATAGAATTGAGAACCCGGAAATCAGCCCATCTACCTATGATCAACTGGTTTTTGACAAGGACATGAAATCAGTTAAGTGGGGAAATGACAGCCTTTATAACAAATGGGGTTAGCAAAATTGGAAAACTATCTGCAGAAAACTCAAGCACGATCCACACCTCACTCTGTATACAAAAACAAACTCAAGGTGGATCATGGACCTAGGACTAAAACCAAGGACTATAAACGTCATTAAAGAAAAGCTTGGAAGAACTCTACACATCCTAATCCACAGCATCAACAGTCTTTCAAGCATCCTGAAAAATCTACAACCAGGAGAGGATAAATGGGACCTTCTATGAATCAAATCCCTATGTATATCCAAAAACTTCTCCAACAGGGTATAAAGGGAAGCCACAGACTGGAAAAAAGTATTTAGTAATGACATGTCAGATAAGGGAATTTTATCTAGAATATATAAAATACTCGAGTACCACAACAAGATAAAGGTAAACAATCCAACTGACTCCGCAATTCCAGTACTGGGAAAATACCCTATAGAATCCAGAAGTGCCACCCAAGCAGATATATGCATATTTATGTTTACTGTAGCTTTGTTTACAATAGCAAATAGGTGGAAACAACCTAAGTGTTCATCAACAAATAAATTTATAGATAACTCTGGTAAAGTCAACAATGGAATACTAAGCTGCATTGAAAAATAAGGAACTCATGAAATATACAAAATGGATGACTCTGGAGGATATTATGTTGAGTGAAATATCTTAATCACAAAAGGACAAATACTGCATAGTGCCACTGTTGTAAAATTGGACTGACATAAGGGTTGCGGGGGGAGGATTGAAAAAGATGGGATAAATTATATATACTGCATTGAAACAGATGAGAGAGAGAACTGTTTAAAAGATATATATGATTAGGTATTATTGTCATCACAGGCGTCCAGAACGAAGGATGCATAGTGGAGTGGACTTGAGGGGAAAGATTGTGTAACAGTGAAAGAATTTTTATTTTACTTTTCAAAGAGAAGAGCGAAATGAGGGGGAGGAGTGGGCAGGTAGAAAATGCAACAATGAATGAATGGAAATCCAAAGTCTCTGTAAACTTCCATTAAAATTAATCATAAAAAATGAAAATATTATCAAGTTAAAAAAAGTCAGTGTAATTCATCACATTAACAAAGCAAAGAACAAGAACCACAAGATCCTAGCAACTGTAGAAAAGTGCTTTCACAAAATCTAATACCCTTACCTGATTTAAACACTCAAACCCTGCTCTATCGTGTGCCAATCTTATTGTCTCTGACACACCTATTCCCATTAACCCAGTCATTGAATCAATCCATGTCATCGAGGGTCTTCCACTCTTGTGCTGTCCCTCCACCCTCCCAAGTATGACGTCCCACTCTGAGGACTGGTCCCTCTGTGCAACATGTCCAAAGTATGTCAGACGAATCTTCAGAATTCTTGCCTCCAAGGAGCAGCCTGGTATCACCCTCTCCAGGATGAACTTGTTTGGTCTTCTAGCAGTCAATACTCTTCTCTAGCACCATAGCTCAAAGGCTAATTCTATCAACCCTATTCATTTTTCAGCTTTCTGATGCATAGCAATTCATTGCAAAGACTATGGTGTGGATCAGGTGCATCTTAGTATCCAGACTGACAATGTTGCTCTTTAGTACTCTGGAGAGGTCTCTGACAGCAGACATTTCCAATGCAATTTGTCTTTTATTTCCTGACTGCTGGTCCCAAGGATGTTTTACTGAAAGCTGTTGTTAATAATCTCAATCTCTTCACCACCTATCATGATGCTGGCCAGTGGTGGAAATCTTTGTTTTCTTGATGTTGAGTTTCAATCCATATTCAAGGCTGCAGTCCGACCTTATGCAGTAAGTACTTCAGGGACATCTTAATGATAGCAGTATATTTCTATACGCAGGTGATATGATAGTATACTTATAAAACCCTAAAGACTCAGCATGAAAACTGCTGGACAATTCAGCAAAGTGGAAAGATAGGATTATTGTTGTTACTGTTGATTGTCTTTGAGTTGAGGTTGACTCAAAGAAACTCATAGAACAATAGACCTAATGTCTTCTTTCCATAGCTATCGCTTTTTCTCCAAGTTTACAGAGTTTCCAGAGGGATGTGGTTTAGGAAGTGGATGCCACTCCTACTTCCGAACCTGTTTTACAACTGGGAGCTCCACCAAACACTGTCCACAATCGGAAACCATTATGGTATTTGATATCCCCATGGAACAAGGTTCAGCATCATAGCAAACCCAGGTTATTTCATACAGCACACTGACAAAGAGTGATGTGGAAAGTGGAATAATGTTCCTCCAGATATAACAGCATTAGTCTCATTTAGCAGTGTCTAAGTGTTGTGGAGTCAAATATGGCTCAGAATAAGCTTTGCACAAAAGACCTATTCTATAATTAACATTATTTCTGTACATTTATAAGAGAGTTTGTAGAGTTTCCAAAGGCATCTAGTTTAGGAAGTGGATGCCAGTTCTGCTTCCCAACATGAATCAATCTGGAAGCTCATTCAACCCCTCTACATAATGAGTAACCATTATGGTATTTGGCACAACTATGGAATAGTGTTCAGCATCACAGCAACTCTAAGTACAATATTAACATACAAAAGTCAGTTGGATCCCTATATAGTGACAAAGACAATACAGAAATGGAGCTAAGAAAAAGAATACCCATCACAGTAGCTAACCACAGGATTAAATACTTGGCAGTAAATCTAACGAGAAACACAAAAGATCTATTCAAAGAAAATTAAAAAACATCACTACAAGAAATAAAAAGAGATCTGGGGAAATGGAAGAATATACTATGTTCATGGGATAGGAAGACTCAGTATTTTGAAAGACTCAATCTTGTGAAAATGATAATTCTACCAATGGCAATCTAAATGGTCAATGCAATCCAATACAAATACAAATTCCATTCTTCCAATTTCATCTGGAATGGAAAGAGACCCTGAATAAGCAAAGCACTCTTGAAAAAGAGAAACAAGGTAAGAGGCAACTCACTCTCTCATTTCAAATCCTACATTACAGCCGTGGTGGTCAAGACAGTAAGGAGTGATAGACACACAGATCAACGGAATACAATCAAGAACCAGAAATCAGCTCATCTCCCTAGGGTTAACTATTTTTTTTTTTAAATCTATTCTTTTTTGTGTGTGTACTGTCAAATTGAATCTAACTGGTACAGGAGGAGATTGTCCCTCCAGTATCTGGTGGATTCAAACTGCACGCCTCTGGGATTGCAGTGCAGCTTCTTGTCACTAGGACACCAGAGCTCCCCTGTCAACTGATTTTTGAAAAGGAACAAAATCAGTTAAGTGGGGAAACGAAAGCCTCCTTAACAAATGTTTTTGGCAAAATTGGAAAACAATCTGTAGAAAACTCAAGCAAAACCCACAGCTCACACCATACACAAAATCTAACTCATGGTGGATCAAGGACCTAATAGTAAAACCAAGGACTATAGAATTAATGAGAGGAACCCTGGAAGAACTCTAGATGCCCTAATCCATAAGGTGAACAGTCTTCCAAGCATAATGAAAAATCTACAACCAGGAGAGAATAGATGAATGAAAAAAAATATGAATAGGACCTTCTAAGGATCAAATCCCTATGCACATTAACACGCTGCTGCACACGTTTAAATTGATGACTGTGCTTAGAAACACATTTTTTTTCGCTATAACCATGATTTGCAGCAATGTGTTAAAAAACTTCTCCAACAGGGTAAGGAAAGTGACAGACTGGGAAAATACATTTGGTAATGACATATTTGATAAGGGCTTCTTATCTAAAATTTGTAGAACATTCTAGCATGAAAACAAGAAGAAAAATAAACAACCAAATTGCAAAATGGGCACACTTCACCAAAGACGACAAAGATAAAATGTTCAAAATCCATAGCTATCAGAGAAATGCAAATAAAAACAACTATGAGATATCATCTCACCCCAGTAACAACAGCAAAGTTTAAAAGAGCAGCAAACAACAAATGCTGGTGAGGTTGTAGAGAGATTGGAACCCTTATTCACTACTAGTAGGAGTGTAAAATGGTATAACCACTATGGAAGGTGGTTTGGCATTTTCTAAAAAGTTGCAAATAGAAATATCATTTGACTCAGCAATTCCACTAGTAGGAATATACCCTAAAGAAACCAGAGCTGCCACCCAAACAGATATATGCACACCCATGCTTATTGCTGTGTTATTCACTATAGCAAAGAGCTGGAAGCAACCCAAGTACCCCTCAACAAATGGAGAGAAAAACTGATGATATATTCACATAATCGAATACTACAGAGCACTGAAAAAAACCCTCATGAATATTATAAAACATGTAACCCTAGAGAGTATTATACTGAGTGAAATATCTCAGCCATAAAAGTACAAATATGGTGTAATGCCACTGTTATAAAACAGGAGTAACATGGGGGCTGGGGTGAAACAAAGAAAAAAGGAGATAAATAATGAATACTGCATTGGAAAGATGAAGGAAAGGAATGTTTAAGAGGAACATATGATTATTTATATGACAACAGTGCAGAATAAGAGGTCCACAGCAAAGTGGACCAGGGGAGGCATGGAGGAAGAGGGAGGAAAAGGTGCAATAATGAATGAAAGCCAACTTATCTGTAAACATTCGTTAAAAATCACAATAAGAAAAAAACCTTAAGAAAATAAAGTAAAAAAAGAAAAATCCATTTTCAGAGCCACCTTATAATGTTTCATCATTTCATGCATCTTTTCTCTGTTTTTGTTCCTGGGTATTTATACAACATACCACTATTTGCACTAAGCAGGATCCTTTGTTTGTCAATGTTCATTCATGTCTCTGGATTGGGTGACAATTTCTTAGACAAGACACTAAAATATTAAGTCACAAAAGAAAAAAAAGATAAATTTATACTGGTCAAAATAAAAAACCCAAAAGCTTTTACAAAAGCTTTACAGGGCACGATCATATGATTATCCGATTCAAAGTGCCCGTAGCTGGCCCATCGAATCTCACTAACACCTAGCATGTTGAGATTCATGCATTCCATTTTATTTTTAACAATTTCCAGTTTTCCAATGTTCCATGTACCAACTGATATACTATGCAGGGAATGAACAACAGAAGAAGAATGCTGTTACATTCAGAGTCAAAAAGTTAATTTCAAGTTCTTTCCTGAAATACCATGTTGTAAATGACTAATAATATTCATACACATACAAGGAAGACTGGTTAACCTATTACTCAAATATGTGCTCCTACATCTAGTGCCAAAGAGGAAGAAATTGAGAATTTTTACCAAATTTTGCAGTCTGAAATTGAATGAACATGAAATCAGAATGTATTAATGATAACTGGTGATTGGAATGCAAAAGTGAAGAAGGAAGAGTAGTTGGAAAATATGGGCTTGGTAATAGAAATGAGGCTGGAAATAATGATTGAATTTTATATATACAATGATTTATTCATTGCAAATACTTTTTGTAAAAGATACAAAAGACAACTTTACATGTGGATTTCACCTGATGGGCTGCATAGAAATCAGATTGACTACATTTATGGAACAAATCGTTGGAGAAACTCAGTGTCAGCAGTCAAAACTAGGCCAGGGGCATACTGTGGGTCAGATCATCAATGACTCATATGCAAGTTCAAATTGAGGCCAAAGAAAATGAAAATAAGTCCACACGAACCAAGATATGATCTTTAATCAATTCCATTGGAATTTCATGATCATCATAAGGCATCATTGAGGAATTAAACACCAATAACAGAAGACCAGATGAGTTGTGGGATGATATCACCCATGAAGAAAGCAAAAGGTCATTACAAAAACAGAGAAGAAAGAAAAAGTAGAAATATACGTCAGAAGAGATTCTAAAAATTGCACTGGAATGTCAAGAAGCAAAATCTAAAGGAAAACATGTCAAAGTAAAAGCTGAACAGACGATTTCAAAGGGCAGCTCTGGAGGACAAAGCAAAGTATTACAATGGAATGTGCAGAGAGCTGGAATTGGAGAATATAAAGGGAAGAACTTGCTCTGCATTTCTCAAGTTGAACTAACTGAAAAACAAATTTGAGCCTCATGTCACAATTTTGAAAGACGTAATGGACAATATACTGAATGATCCAGGAAGCATCAAAAGAAAATGGAGGGAATACATAGAGTCATTGTACCAGAAAGAACTGATAGAAACTGAAAAATTTCAGGAAGTACCATATGAACAGGAGCCAATGGTAATGAAAGAGGAAGTGGAAGCTGCATTGAAGGCACTGGTAAAAAATAGGCCCGATGAATCAATGGGATACCAATGGATTTGTTTCAATTAACAGATGCAGCCTTGGACGCACTCACCAGCCTATGCCAGGAAATTTGGAGGACAGCTATCTGGGCAATGGACTGGAAACAGTCCATATTTGTTCCTATTCCCAAGAAGCGTGGTCCAACTGAATGTGGAAATTATCAAACAACATCATTGATATCACATGCAAGCAAAATATTGCTGAAGATCATTCAAAAACGGCTGGCACAGTATGTTAATAGGGAAGTGCCGGAAGTTCAGGTGGGATTTAGAAGAGGCTATAGCACCAGGGATATCACTGCTGATGTCAAACGGATCCTAGCTGAAAGTAAGAAATACCAGGAGAATGTCTATTTCTGCTTTATTAACTATGCAAAGGCATTTCACTGTGTGGATTATGACAAGTTGTGGCTGACACTGAGAAGAATGGGAATCTCAGAGAACTTTATTGTACTCATGAGGAACCTATACCTTGAGCAGGAGGCTGTTGTGTGAAGAGAGCAGGGGAACAGTGCATTGTTTGGAATTAGGAAAGGAGTGCATCAAGGATGTATTCTTTCTCCAAACCTCTCTAACTTGTATGATGAGCAAAATATCTGAGAGGTTGGACTCTATGAAGAGTAATGTGGCATCAAGTTTGGAGGGAGACTCATCAATAACCTGCATTATGCAGATGACACAACCTTACTTGCTGAAAATGAGGAGGACTTAAAGAACTTGCTGCAAAAGATCAAGGAAAGGAACCATCAGTATGAACTGCATCCCAACATCAAGAAAACAAAGATTCTTATCACTGGACCAATAGGCACTGTCATGATGGAGAGAGGAGACTGAAACTGAACAGCTTCATCTTGCTTGGATCACAATTAACACTCTTGGTATAAGCACTCAGCAGATAAGGAGATGCACTGCACTGGGAAAATCTTCAGTTAGGGACATTTACAAATTATTGAGAAGTAGTAATGTCAGTCTGAGTCTGAGGACTAAGGTGTGTCTGATTCACGCCATAGTCTTCCAGATTACCAGCTATGTATCTGAGACCTCGGCAATGAATAAGGATGACAGAAAAATAATTGACGCCTTTGAGCTGTGGTGTTGGAGAAGAGCACTGAACATCTCATGGACGGCCAAGAGAGTGAATAGATATGTCTTGGAGAGGGTGAAGCCAGAGTGTTCTGTGGAGGCAAGAATGATGAGGCTTCAGCTCACATACTTTGGACATAGCACGATGTTGGGAAAGGTGGAGGGACTACAAAGGAGAGAAAGACCCTCAACCAGGTAGACTGACACAGTGACTGCTGCAATGGGCTCTTCTTGTGTGTCAGGAAGAGTGAGGACGATGCAGGTCAGCCCTAGTTTCAGATGTTTTGTTTACAGGGTTGCTATGAGTTATACTCACTCAATGGCACCTAACAACAACAACAACAACAACAACAACAACAATGCACCATCATGAAATAGAAGAGATAATTCATAGAGTGGGAACAATTATTTGCATATCATGTACTGGATTAAAAACTTTTAACTAAAACAACTCATAGCAATAAAGAAAACCCTCCCAAAATGTACCAAGGATCTACCTAGACATTGCTCCAAAGAAATACAAATGGCTACATGTACATAAAAAGATAAGACATCTTTTTACTGGGGAAATGCAATAATGAGATACTGTGAGAGAAAAACAATGGTAAAAATTAAACAGGTAAATGTGTTGGTATGGATTTTGGTACAGAAATCCAATACAAAAACATGCAAATCCACTGATTAATATATTTTCAGATACCTATCACATGAGGCCCAGAACATCTGATTGTGCTAATGCGAAACTTATACTTGGACCAAGAGGCAGTTGTCAGAACAGAGCAAGGAGACACTACATGGTTCAAAATCAAGAAGGGGGTTCGTCAGGGATGTATTCTGTCTCTGTATCTTTTCAATTTGTATGCAGAACAGATCATTCGAGACGCTGGGCTATACGAAGAGGAATGTGGCATCAGGATTGGTGGAAGAATCATCAACAACCTGCGTTATGCAGATGACACCACCCTGCTCGCTCTAACTGAGGAGGACCTGAGGCGCTTGCTGCAGAAGATCAAGGACTACAGCCTCCTATATGGACTGAAGCTAAATGTCAAGAAAACAAAGATTCTAACCACTGGGAACAATTGGCAGCATCAGCATGGAAGGTGAAGAGATTGAGATAGTTAACAGTTTTAATTTACTTGGCTCCACAGTCAACACTCTTGGTAACAGCAGCCAGGAAATCAGGAGACGAATTGTACTGGGAAAGTCGGCTGTGAGGGACCTCTCAAGAGTACTGAAGAGCAATGATGTCAGGCTGGAGACTAAGGTGCGTCTGATCCGGGCTATAGTCTTCGCAATTATGTGCTATGCATCAGAAAGTTGGACAGTGAATAGGGTTGATAGAAAGAGGATTGATGCCTTTGAGCTGTGGTGCTGGAGAAGAGTGTTGAATATACCATGGACTGCTAGGAGAACAAACAGGTTTGTCCTCGAGAGAGTGAAGCCAGAGTGATCCCTGGAGGCAAGGATTCTGAAGCTTAGTCTGACATATTTTGGGCATGTTGCAAGGAAGGACTGGCCCTTGGAGAGGGTCATCATGTTTGGAAGAGTGGAAGGGAGGCGAAGGAGAGGAGACCTTTGGTGAGATGGATCGATTCTGTGACTGGAGTGGTGGGAATAAGTGCGTTTGAGATGGCTAGGTTGGCACAGGATAGAACAGCATTTAGAGATCTTGTATATAGGGTCGCTATGAGATGCAAGCGACTCGATGGCACATAACAACAACAACAACAACATCACATGAGGCCAGTAATAAAATATAGTTATTGCATGCTGAACCCTCTCTTATCTTGTGACATCCTCTATCACCTCTGACACACTCGAGCCCACTGCCACAGTCTTTGAGAGTTTTCCTCTGTTTCACTGACCTCTACATTTCCAAGCTTGATGTCACTCTCCAAGGAACAGCCTCTCATAACAACATGCCCAAAGTGTGGAAGACAAAGCTTTGCCATCTTTGCTACAAGAAGCTCTCTGCCTGTACCTTTCCCAAGACATATCTG
This sequence comes from Elephantulus edwardii, assembly GCF_000299155.1. NCBI lineage: Eukaryota > Metazoa > Chordata > Mammalia > Macroscelidea > Macroscelididae > Elephantulus > Elephantulus edwardii. The sequence goes on from NW_006399988.1 coordinate 1,179,300, forward strand.
TTAGTTCTTTCGTCAGCCCATGAGATAATTCAGTACTATTCTCTAACACCACAGCTCAAAGGCATTGATTCTTTTTCTGTCATATTTACTTGCTGTCCAGCTTTCAGATGTACAATTGACAACCCTTCCTCCCCCATGGCTTGAATTAGATGTACCTTAGTCTTTAAAATGACATCACAGCTCTCCAGTAATTGGGAAGGTCTCTAGAGACTTCAACAATGCAATACATCTCCTGATCTGTCTGCTGGTACCAAGGGTGCTGACTGTGGCTTCTGAGTAAGATGAAGTCATTGACAATTTCAATATTTTCTACATTTATCATGATGTTCTGACCCAGTGGTGAGGATTTTTGTCTTCCTGAGGTTGAGATGCAATTCATATTGAAGGCCCTTGATCTTCTGCTGCAAGTGTTTCAAGTCCTCATTTTCAGCATAGCACAGGTTGTTGACGAGTCTTTCTATCCTGATCCTAATGCCATATTCTTCATAAAGTACGGCTTCACAAATGATTCACTTAGCATACAGACTGAATAGGTATGAAGCAAGGATACAGCTCTGATTCACATCTTTCTTGATTTTAAAAATACAGTGTTCCTTTGACCTGTACAAACAGTAGAGAAAGAAGCAAACACAACAAGAAGAAACACTTTTCCCTCACTTCAGCCAAGTCAGTCAGAACTGACTCCTAGCTGGTCCGCAATCAGATTTCTAAGGCTGTAAGTCCCGTGGGAGGAGGCTGCTGGTGTTTCTCCTATCTAGTAAGTGGTGGCCTGGAGCGGCAGACACATGAAGCCGCTGGGTTAGCACCACTGCTTTCTATGGATTGGGCCACCATAGCTTTCCTATAAGCAATCATGATTTAAAAAACAAAAACGTATCTAATGAAATGTAAACCTGTTCCTTCTTAATCAATCTACATCCCTCTAAGCTTTCCAAATTCTGTAGGAGGAAACAGTGGCCCTAGCAAGCCTCTGACATTATATGAATTGAGCTTAAGTTATATCTGAACGTTCAGATAGATTAGCATTCGATCTCCTAAAGAGATAATGGGAGTTTTCCTTAGAAGAGGACGGGATTTCCACATGAAGTCTGGAAGTTCTACTGACTGCCACATACCATTCAGCCATCCATAATGGCTCTCTTTTTTTCCCAACCTGGAAATGCACTGCTCAGGTTTGGTTCTATGGTGGTGCCCCACAATGTGAAGCAAGGTGTGATGAGCTGGTGCTTCCACTGGGGTATGCCAGCATCCTGGGCAGCCAGAGTCGCTATTCACTTGGCTGTGGGGCTCCAAAACACTGCTGAGCAAGGCTGGCCCCTGCACAATGCTGTACGCAGTGGCAGCCAGTCACATATGTGGCCCCAGTCCAGCGATGTAGTCAGGGAGAAATGGCTGTGCATTCTCCTTACATCAGGGACCCTGGGTGGTGTTAACAAAAAGGATCAAAAAAGACTGATAGTCCAATTACAAAAAGAGGAAAGACTGACTCATCACATTCAGATGGCCAACAAACACATGCAAAAATATTCAAAATCACTACCAATCAGAAAGATGGAAATCAAAACAACAGTGAGTAGCACTTCACCCAACAACAGCAAAATTTAACAGGACAGCAAACAATAAATGTTGGAGTATTATGTTAACACAAGGGAATACTATCCTTATTTTGTAATTAGGTTATCAGTCCTTTTCTTTTGGAAAGCCTGTTGCTGTTAAGTGTCATTGAGTTGACCATGACTTATAGCAACCCTGCCCTATCCTGGGACATCCTCAATATCCTTGCTATAGTGAGTCCATTTGGTTGAGGGTCTCCCTTTCTTTCACTGACTCTTCACTTTTCCAAGCATGATGTCCTTTTCCAGGGACTGGCCTTTTATGACAATATGTTCAAAGTAGGTGAGATGGAGTTTCATTATCCTTCCCTCTAAGGAGCACTCTGGCTGCACCTTCTCCCAAGATGTTTTTGAGGCCCTGTAGTATTCTGTCTGAAATGTTAGTTGCCAATTTTTTTCCCCCAATCTGTTAGCTTTCTTTTCATTCTACTGTGAAAAACTTGTAATGTACACAGGGATTTAATTTTTAGGCCCCAGTCATTGATCATATCCTTTCCTGGTTGTACAAGCAGGCTTTAAATCTTCATGGGGGGGGGCTGGGTGGGGAGAGAAGTGCAGGAATGAATGAATGGAAATCTTCATGGGAGCAGAATGTTCTATGGTTTTTGCTACCTATTCAATACTTAACACACTGTGCCACCCAGGTATCTCCACAGTACTACGAGAGTTTCTCTACAACGTCTCTCCAGGTCTGTAATCACCATGTGTTCCTGATAAATAAAACAATGCTCTGACTTTGCCCATATCAAATCACATGTGGGACCAAAGAGAGGTTACTGCCTGCAGACATCCTGACCACTGTGGGACTCCACATCAGTGTTTTGCTATTTTCTTTGCAATGGAACAACAATGCATTAAAAACTATGTCCTCCCTGCAAATATAAAACTCACATGGGAGATGGGAAGAGACCAGGGTAGAAGATACACACAGATGCAGGGGCAACGTACACAAATTAGGATTGATTTCATTTGCAACCAAACCTGAATGTGACTGTTGTGGAAGAGAACAGAGACAGATGGTGGAGCAGTGTTTTCTTGTGGGCTGATGGGGAAGCAGGTCAGCCTCACTTCCTGTGCCCTTAAACTGACTTGTTACCACAGCTTAAGCCTGCAATCTCTTCCCTCTTCCATGATCTCTGGCTGACTGAGCATGGCCAGTGCAGGAGCTCGCTGCTGCTCAGTGCTGGAGCCAAAGGCTAAGCACCTTCTTGGTGAAATCAAGTCCTGTGGCTTCAGAGAATAGTCCCTACTGGGGACTCCATGCTCCGCAGAACATCAACATCTGGACATTTCCAATGGCCATGACCTAGATGTGATGGTCTCAAGAGCTTTAACACATGGGTAGCAACTCATAGGTAGAGACTAGGGATATTTCTGGCCAGTGAAATGTCCCATAATGCAAAGGAACACACCAGCAACAGAACAACTCCTCATCTTCCAAAATAAGGAAAAATTCTGGCAAAATGTTTGTTGTTGTTATGTGCCATCGAGTGGCTTGCGATTCATAGTGAACCTATGTACAACAACCCTAAACCCTGTTTCATCCTGTGCCAACATCACTGTCTCTGACACACCTACTCCCATTACCCCAATCACTGAATCAATCCATCTCATCGAGGGTCTTCTTCTCTTTCACTGTCCCTCCACCCTCGCAAACACGATGTCCCTCTCCAAGGACTGGTGCCTCCTTGCAACATGCCCAAAATATGTCAGACTAAGCTTCAGAATCCTTGCCTCCAAGTACAGCCCGGTTTCACTCTCTCCAGGACAAACTTGTTTGTTCTCCTAGCAGTCCAGGGTATATTCAATACTCTTCTCCAGCACCACAGCTCAAAGGCATCAATTCTCTATCATCCCTAGTCATTGTCCAGCTCTCTGTTGCATAGCACGCAATTGTGAAGACTATGGCCTGGATCAGGCACACCTCAGTTTCCTGCTTAATGTCATTGCTCTTCAGTACTCTGGAGAAGTCCCTGACAACCGACTTTTCCAATGCAATTCGTCTCTTGATTTCCTGGCTGCTGGTATCAAGAATGTTAATTGTGAAGCTGAGCAAACTAAAGCTGTTAACAACCTTAATCTCCTCATGATCCATGCTGCCAATTGGCCTAGTGGTGAGAATCTTTGTTTTCTTGATGTTGAGCTTCAATCCATATTGAAGGATGTAGTCCTTTACCTTCAGCAAGCACTTCAGATCCTCCTCAGTTTCAGCAAGCAGGGTTTTGTCATCTGCATCATGCAGGTTGTTGATGAATCTTCCTCCACTCATGTTTAGTAAGTCCTAAAAATTGAGTGCAGGTGTTCTGATGGCCTAGTTCAGAGTGCTGCACTGCTAATAAAAAGGCTATCTCTCTAGCAATTTGAATCAACCAGCTGTTCCTGAGGAGAAAGATGGGGGAGTCTCCTCCCATCAGGATTTACAGACTCTAGAACTCAATGTACAGTCACTAGGACTTGGAACCTGCTTGAGGACAGTGAGTGAGAAAAAACGAGTGAGGGCAGCAGTGGTTCACTGAAGGGATCCTCATCCTCCATGCAGGAGACCCATGTTTGACTCCCTTAAATGGTAGTCAAAAGAAACATCCTCAACTATGTTGATTGCAATAGTAATATTTACAGTAGCAAAGAGATGAGAAGCACCCAAATATGGGTCAACAGAAGAATAAATAAAGAAACTATTTGTACATTCACACAAAAAACAACAATAAAAAACAACAAAAAATTTGTAAAACATGGAACAATGATGCTGACTGTAAAGGACATATGCTTTGTGAAATAAATTCATGACAAATATATGTGTTGTATAATGCCACTACTGTAAAAAGCTAAGCTCAGAAAAGGTTGGAAAAGTGGAAGGTCAGTGAAAGACAGGAAGATTCCCAATAGAATGGACTGACAGAGGAACTACAACAAGAAGTTTGAGTTTGGTGGACATCATAGGATGAGGATTCAATCTGTTGTTCACAGGGTCACCAAGAGTCAACTGGATGGCATCTAACAACAAGGTAAGATTTACATTAGAATCATCTGGGATGGTTACCAGCAATGGAAACTGAAGAGAAAGAAGTAAATGTTCTTAAAAAACAAGAACAACAAAAATCCTCATTGTCTTATAAAATACTCGAGCACCACAAAGAGATAAAGGTAAATAACCCAATTGAAAAATGGGCACAGGATATAAACAGACATTTCACCAAAGACGACGTTCAGATGGTCAACAAACAGATTATGCAAATCAAAACAACTATGAGATATCATCTCACCCCAGTAAGAACAGCAAAATTTTACAGAACAGCAAACAACAAATACTGGTGAGGCTGCAGAGAAACGGGAACATTTATTCACTGTTGGTGGGAGTGTAAAATGGTGCAACCACTATGGAAGGCTTTATGGTGCTTTCTCAAAAGCTTGCAAATAGAAATACCATTTGAGCCAGCAATTCCACTTCTGGGCATTTACCCTAAAGAAACCATAACTGCCACCCAAGCAGATAAATGCACACCCATGTTTATTGCGGCTTTGTTCGCAATAGCAAAGAGCTGAAACAACCCAAGTGCCCATTAACAAATGAATGGATAGAGAAGCTCTGGTATATTCACACAATGGAATACTATGCAGCACTGAAAAACAAGGAACTCATGAAATACTAGGCTAGGTAGATGACCCTACAGCGACATTATGCTGGGTGAAATATCTCAGTCACAAAAGGACAAATATTGCATAGGTCCACTATTGTAGAACAGGACTGACATTGGGGTTGAGGGAAGACAGAGAAGAAGGGGAGGAATGATGTACACTGCATTGCAACAGATGAGGGAGAGAACCATTTAAAAAGGATATATGATTAGGTATTATTGTCATGACAGGAGTCCATAATGAAGGCTGCACAGTGGAGTGGACTTGGGGGGCAAGACTGTGTAACAGTGAAAGAATTTTTCTTTTACTTTTCAAAGAGAAGAGTGAATTGGGAGGAGGGGTAGGCAAAGAGAAAAGTGCAACAATGAATGAATGGAAATCCAAAGTCTCTGAAAACTTTCATTAAAATTAATAAAAAAATTCCTCCCTGTCTCTGAGTCGGAGTCAACTTTTTCAGTATGTTTTCAGAGGTTGTAAATCATATGGGGAGAGGCTGTCCATCTCTCTTTTAGGGAGCAGCTGGTGAACTGAACAGCCTGCCTCTGGGTTAGCAGCACAACTCCTTCCCCACTAGGCCATGAGAGCCTCTAAAATCAGTAAGTAGATAACAGACACATAAGATGATGAAAGGAAAGGCAGTATGCAGTAAGAGAATGGTCAGCACAGCATCACCAAAGGAAGGGAAGACAAGCAAAAAAGGATTCATGGCAATCATAAGTGCAAGAAAGAAATGTGAAGAGTACAATGACACTGTGTAATTACACTGAAATTAATGTTAGAGAACAGAAGTGTATGATGGTGAAAAATTAATTTGTTTTGTAAGTCTCCACTTAGAGCACAATTTTTAAAAGTGAAAAAATAACCTCCCCAGCACAGCTGCCCCTCTCCAAGCAGAAGGAGGGAAGAACATAAGGGAGATGGATGCCTGGTGGACAAGCTGCAGGAGGGACCCTGGGACAAGAGGGACTCTGAGCCACTACATTGTTAGGTTTCTTACAGAGAAGACTCTTGGATCAGATGCATTTAAAAATACTGATATGACAATAAAAGTTTTGCAAAACATTTTGCAATTAGGTCTACAAACAGCAAGATTCAAAAGTGATTTGGAGACAGGTTTGCAAGTAACAATCTCAGTAGTATGCTCATCTTCTCACAAGGTGATATGCATGTAAACAGAGATGTGCCCATAGGGGAGGGTGAGTTTCTGAGTATCTTCAGAGAGGGGACGGGGGTGGGGGACACAACAGAGTACCAGATACAGGAAGGCAAGTGGTGGGCACCCCAACAGGCACTCCTGCTTCAATGTATGCCCACACCAGACAGAGCACAACACTGCAGCCCTGCCATAAAGAGCACATCTAGCTCTGCCCTGCAGTGCTCAATCACCCCCTCCCCACCCCCACCCGCACAATCTGCTCTGCCCCTCCCCCTGTACACTCAGCCCTATCCCGTCCAACTGAGGCCACACCCCGCCCAGCCACCTTCCTCACGTTTCTAGCCCTGCCAGAAGCCCTCTCTGGAGCCACACTGCCCAAGGGACGCTGCAGCACAGCTGCTGAATCCATAGACCCCAGCCATTCCCCTCAAAACTGTCTGTGTTTTAAACAGTAATGTGCTTGGAGTACAGCTGGAAGTCCCTTAGGGTCAAAATATTTAGGACTCAATCTCACCAAAGCATGGCTTTTTCTGTTCTGTCCCTTAAAATAAAAGTAGACCTTTAAATTCTAGCCAAGTGTCATCACAATAAATCACATTTAACTAATAAAGCATCCAGAAACATTCTAGTTGGCCAAAATCCTGTTAAGTTTTCTGGTTCTGAGTCACACTTCAGGCTAACTTCACAATACATTAGTTTTCAGGGTAACAAAATGTGTGCTTGAGAGTGAGAAATGGGAGAGAGAGAGAGAAGATAGCATACCAGCTTCTAGGACTTCTGTAATCTTTCATTCGTTTCAACTATAGCTGGCAGGGTGGAAACCAAATCAGCCCACAGGACAAGTGGTCTGTGTAGTTTACAATAGTACGGCAGTTTTAAAACAAAAACAGGCATTTTGTGGTAAGTGGTAACTATATGAGACCAATAAGGAAAAGTTCTAGAACGCAGTCACACTGATTCTTTTATGTATGATCTATGGCTGCTTTCTTAAAATGGAACAGTTGCAACAAAGACCACAAAGACCAAGTGGTCTGAAACCTTGGGTCCTTATTTATATACTGTCTCTGACCTAGAGCACAAGGCTCACGTCTCTGCACTTGCTGCTGCTGCGTCTGTGTAGACACTATCACCAACCTGTCTCCATGTGAATGCTGTCCCCACTCTGCCTCTGTGGAGCCAGCACCTCCCTCATCCTTAGTTCTGCCTCACATGAAACTTTGTCTGAGTAGCTTTTCCTAATCACTCTCTGTTGGGAAACTTATCTTCAGTGAAACAATCTGTAGAGAGCTGTTCTGCTATCCTAAAGCCTCTGCCTCTCTGGTGATACCAGTCTACCTGCTCTAAGGGAAAAAGATGGGTAATCTCTTGTGCTGCTTACAACTCTGGAAGCCCAAGGGACAGTAAGCTACGAGTCAGTTCTAACTAGGTGGCAATAAGAGAGACAGAGAGTCTCAGCCAGGCTGACCCTGTGCATCAACCTTTCCTAAGCAGTCTTTCTGGAATCTGATGATTCCAGCAAGTAAGCCTTTTCTCGTGTGTCATGGAGGCATCCACGTGGCTAGCTAGCAGGGCTGCTGCACAGTTTTGGGACCTCCTTTTGAGAGGTCAGGCTGGAGCCTGTCTTTGGCCAACAGAGTATGTATGGCTTGAGAGGGTCAAAACAAGCATCCTGAGAAGAGGTGCTACACTTTCCAAAAGGTTTAAGAGTTGATGTGTGAGAACTACCTTGAGCCTTAGGTTAAGAACAATATGTTTTCTGCCAAAATGAAAGGAGAAGAGTGGAGCCTGCTTCCTCTCACAGCTTTTAGGTGGCAAGGGACAAGTGCTGGGCCACCTGTCCTGGTCCTCCTTCGCTGCTCAGTGCATGAGGGTACCAGTTCCCTGGTGCTCAGGTCAATTAAAACATAATCTAATGCCTACAAGTAGCCGAAGGTGGGTGATATTCATCTGTGGCCCTCAGCCAGGTTCAAATTGTTTTCCTGTCAAACATTTTTCTAGGTGGTATAGCACTGGTCTGTGCGTTGCTGTACAGAGGTAACTCGTGGTTGCTGTGATGCTGAAGACGGTGACAGTGATGTGCCAGTCATGGTAATGGGTACCCATGGTGGACAGTGCTAGCTGGAGCTTCCTGACTAAATCAAGCCTGGAAGCAGGAGCAGCATCCACTTCCGAAAAGGCTTGCCTCCGGAAACTCTATGTACGAATAGTGCTCAGGCTGTTTGTTCATAGGGTCGTTATGAGTCGTCTACGACTCGACGGCATCAAACAACAACAAAAACAATGCCTACAAGTAGAACTGTCTTTTAAGCACTTATTAAAAATAACACTCTGGCATTTGAAAGTTCCTTTAAAGAAAATTTATCTCCAAGAGCTTTTCAACTAGCTCCTGATTTTATGAGCATTTATGGGTATTACAGTGTCCACCTGGCCCTTTCAGTTCAATTAAGTGCTGACTTTTTTCAATTTATTTAATTTTTGTTATCGCAAAATTGATAGTATTTTTTAAATATATCCAAAATACCAATTCGATATAGTGGTCAAGAGGAAGAACTTAATGATATATCATATATTCCTCTTTTTAGAACAAGTCTTGTAGCCACTGTGATACACTTACCACACATCTCAATTCAAAACAGCACATTTCCTGCACTCACTGCAATGGCTGCCATATGCACAGCATTTTGACAATGCGTAGTTAATCAAGTTGAACTTACTCTCATTTTCTACATTTTAAGAATTTTGTATGAAAGTCTTGGTCGTTGCTTTCTTGCTTTACTTCCAATGATGAAATACATTAATACTTATTATTGTACAAAACAAAAACCAGACAGAAATTTATCTTAGGATTCACATTACATCCTTTGCAATATGTTGAAAATATCAAGGACAACATTGCGTTCCCACAGGCATCTAATTTTATTTTTCCACCCTTGGCTGCTAGCTTTAGTTTTCTTTTTATTTTGTTTGTTTGTTTGTTTTGTTGTTTGGTGGTGTTTTTTGTTTGTTTGGGTTTTTTTTTATATTTTAATAATTTTAATGAACATTTACATAGATTTTGTATTTCCATTCATTCATTGTTGCACTTTTCTCCCTGCCCAGCCCCCTCCCCCACCCCAGTTCGCTCCTCTCTTTGAAAAGTAAAAATTCTTTCTTTGATATACAATCCCCCCGCACCCCGCCCACCACCCCAAGTACACTCCACTATGCAACCTTAATTGTGGATGCTTGTGATAACCATAATACCCTATCATACATCGCTTTTAAATTATTCTTTCTCTCATCTGTTCCAACGCAGTTACGCAATTTATCCAGTTTTTCTCAGTCTTACCCCAACCCTGATATCAGTCCCATTTTATAGCAGTGGCACCATGCAGTATTTGTTCTTTTGTGACTGAGATAATTTCACTCAGCATAATGTCCTCCAGGCTCACCCATTTTGAATAATATTGCATGAGTTCCTTGTTTTTCAATGCTGCATAGTATTCCATTGTGTTAATACACCACAGCTTCTCTATCCATTCGTTTGTCGATGGGTACCTGGGTTGTTTCCAACTCCTTGCTATTGTGAACAAAGCCATGATAAACATGGGTATGCAAGTTTTCATTTCTTTTTATTTGGCTCCTTTTCTGCTCTAACTAAATGCAAACAGGATGCATGGGCACAAGTGAGTCACTGCTTTAACAAGCAAGAGCACCACATGACACTGGCACATAAGATGGCCTGCCAAAATACCATCCCCAACTGAAAGGCTCTTGTGCATGCAGCTTTCTAAAATACCCCACCTATTTATTTATGTAGGAGACTTACATTCATCTTTATGATTTAAGAGGGAAAAATTGTTGGACTTCAACTCACCCCAGCAAGTTCAGCCCTGGTCACTCTGCTGAGCGAACACAACAAGGGAAGCAGCTAGAATACAGGTCCCTCACAACTGTAAACAAACAGCACAGTGCCTGCTAATGGAACAGGGTGTCCACAGCCAGGATGGAAGAGGTACAATGTTCTCCCCCACAAAAGAAGAGAGAAGCAGAAGGGACTCCATGTTACCTCTGCATCCTGCTTAGGGAGGTGGTATGTCTGCTGGAGGATCTGCAGGGTTCTTGGGTGGAGTGTTTTCTCCTCCAAGAGACGTTCTAGAAGCAAGACCAGCTGATCTGGAAGAAGCTAAAAGAAAAACAAAACAGCCATTTAATTTATAAGAAATTAAATTTGAACAAGCCAATGAAAGCACCTGGGTAATTTCAGTATGTCTGAAGCACAGAAGACTAGAGAAGTGACTTCTAAAACCTCAGTACTCATACTTTTTTTTTTTT
>NW_006399988.1:1192088-1195288 GCF_000299155.1 Elephantulus edwardii
GGGCTTTTTCCCATTCCATATGAAATTGGAGATTGCCTTTTCCATCTCGTTGAAGAATGGGGTTGGTATTTGTATTGGGATTGCATTAAATGAGTACTCATACTTTTTGCATGCAAAAGACACTACAATCTGGAGCCTGTTTAAGTCCTATCTTCCTTGGCCTACCAGGTCTGTATTTTGAGCAGTTCAAAACTGCTTATCTTAATAAAACACCATCATGGTTTATAAATCCCTTCCTTTATGGCTTGCATAGGCCAAGAAAAATGTCATTTGGTCTAGAAAAACAAAGATTCAAGAAGTCTTCTGTTTTTAAACAGACACAAGAAAAACTTAACATAATTATGGAGCTGATGACCTAGTAATAAGAACTTACACTGCAATCCCAAAGGCTGACAATTTGAATCCATCAGCCACTCCGTGGGAGAAGGATGGGCAATCTCTTTCCCTGCAATTAACTGTCTCTGAAAACCCACTGGAGGGTCAGCTATGGGTCAGTTCCAACTCAACAGCACACCACAACCGCCACCTTCTAAACCCAGCTAATACACTGCTACACGCTAAGGAGAAAGTGTACTTCATGAAATAAGAACCACTTCCCTGTCCTGGTGCCTCCATGATGAAATTTAATGCTCCCTTTAAAAAATAAAGTGCAGCCAGAGTGCTCCTTGGAGCCAAGGATGGGGAAACTTCATCCCACATGCTTTGGACCTATCATTGGGAGAGGTTAGTAGTTGGAAAAGGACATCATGCTTGAAAAGGTGAAGGCTTAGCAAAAGATTAAAAGACCTTCAGTGAGATGGACTGACACTGTAGCAAAGGGCTCAAGATGATGATGAGGATGGCACATGACAGGGCCTGGTTGAAATCCATTGTTCATAGGGTTGCTATGAGCTGTAGTCAACTCAAGGGGACCTAATGACAATACGAACAACAGCCTGAAAGAAAGAACTTCACAGAACCATACAAATGACTCTCCAATGAATACAAAATAAAACGCTGAAGAGGTTCCAGTACAGTCATTAGATATGAAGAACCTGGAAGCCTGTACTCTTGCTTGAAATATGGAGTATTTCATAGTTGCTAATTACTCAAAAAATATGCTGTTGTTGTTGTTGTTAGGTGCTGTTGAGTGGCTTGCGACTCATAGTGACTGTATACAATAGCTCTGAACCTTGCTCTATCTTGAGAGAACTGCATTGTCTCTGACACAACTATCCCCATTACCCCAGTCACTGAGTCAATCCATCTCATCCAAGGTTTTCCTCACTTGAGTTGTCCCTCCACCCTTCCAAGCATGATGTGCCTCCAAAGTATGTCAGAAGGAGCTTCAAAATCTTTGCTTCCAAAGAGCAGCTTGGTTTCACTCTCTTCTTCCTAGTAGTCCAGTATATTCAATACTCTTCTCCAGCACCACAGCTCAAACACATCAATCCTTCTTCCATCATCCTTAGTCACTGTCCAGCTCTTGGATGCATAGCAAGTAATTGCAAAGACCATAGCCTGGATCAGGCGCACCTTAGTCTCTAGACTGACACCACTGCTCTTCAGTACTCTGGAGCAGTCCCTGACAGCAGATTTCCCCCAATATGTTGCAGGCTAGCCACACAACTCTGAATGGTTTTAATGTTGCCATCTGTGCCCTTCGTAATACACCAAGTTTTCAAGCCTACTTTAGCCTACAAGCAGCACAAAAGCAAGCAGCTCTGCCTCTCCCAGAGCCCTTCTACTGCTCTCCAGGAGCCACCCACTCAACCCCCATAGGTCAACGTGGAGGAGGCACTGAATCTAAGATCCAAAAAGTGCCACGGCCACGCTGCCTACTGACTTTCTGTGGGCAGGGCTCATGAAAGGAGCCAATGCACAGCCTGTACCCTCCACAATCAAGAAGCAATCTTGCTCTGCAACAGAGGGAGTCAACAGACAGAGACTAATGCAGCCACCAGCTGACAGTGCCTTGAGTCCTATTATTACCACATTATCGCTCTGGGATCTGTGCCTAAATGAAGCATAATTCCTCCCTGATGACATTTCCTTTTATCCTGGCTGGAAACTAAAAGCAGATCAATAGGGGCAATATATATGATGTCACTTCAATTATGGTGCCAGACGGCCAATCCACCCCTGCCCCCCCTCCACCCCCCGCCCAGTGTGTCTGAAACACAGAGAAAGCTCAATTCTTTCCAAAAATGGTTTAAATATGCTCAGGGAACATTCTTCCAGAAAAGCACTCTCTGCTATATTTGTCTATGTTACTATGATAGGAACTGTTTACATGGAATAGGGAAGGGTGAGAAATTTAAAATTCTCCTGAATGCTGGGGACGTGGTGTCTGAGATTCAACACAAGCAGGGGAAAGCAAGACTCAAAGCAAACAGGCTTGTAAAGATCACAAAGACTAAAGTTAATAGAGACAGTAATTGTCTTTTGTCCTGGACAAAAAGGCAATCCCACAGAATACGCTCTTTATTCTGTAAAATTTTCCCTACATCTGATAAATTCCTTTCCACTCTTCCCAGAAGAAGAAGGTAATAATCCCTCATATTATACACCAAATGAACTGGAACAACACATCAGCAGACAACTGCCAGAAGTCCAGGCTGGGTTTAGAAGGGGTCGTGGTATTAGGGAGATTGTAGCTAATGTTAGATGGATCTTAGCTGAAAGCAGGGAGTACAAGAGGAATGTCTATCTGTGTTTCATTGACTATGAAAAGGCATTTGACTGTGTGGATCATAACAAACTGTGGCTGATTCTGAGAAGAATGGGAAAACCAGAACACTTGATCGTGCTAATGAAAAACCTATACTTGGACCAAGAGACAGTCGTCAGAACAGAGCAAGGAAACACTGCATGGTTCAAAATTGGGAAGGGCGTACGCCAGGGATGTATGTGTCCTGTCTCCATACCTTTTCAACCTATCTGCAGAACAGATTATCTGGGAGGCTGGGCTCTATGAGGAGAAATGTGGGGTCAAGACTGGTGGAAGAACTATCAACAATCTGCGATATGCAGATGATACAACCCTGCTTGCTGAAACTGAGGAGGACCTGAAGTGTTTGCTGCAGAGGGTCAAGGACTGCAGCCTCCAATATGGACTGAGGTTCAATGTCAAGAAGACAAAGATTCTCACCACTGGGCCAAATGGCAGCATCAGGATGGATAGTGAAGAGATTAAGATTGTTCACAGCTTCAGTTTGCTT
>NW_006399988.1:1196908-1198630 GCF_000299155.1 Elephantulus edwardii
ACTGAATGTGCGTGCCCCACTGTCCCCCAAACTCCATCTGATGTATTAAAGTGTAACCAACAACAACAACAAAAAAACAAACAAAAAAGAAATAGAAACTCCTCAGACACCGATAAGGACCATGGTCTTTAAAATAATGTTAATCAGTGTTGCTTTTTCACACGTCACTTCATAATAGTTATATTTTATCCCATAAGATGGTCATATTTTTAAAAATAAACATTATTATGTAACAAGAATAAGATTTTAGAAAATAATATGTGCAGTTAAGTGCCCAAGCGTAGCTGTTAACTGAGATAGCAAGACTTCTTGAAAATGTTTTCAGTTAAAACATGTAACTTGTAGAGAGAAAAAAAGTCATACTTGGTCTGAACTGATACAGAAAATAAAGCTTAAAAATTATTCTTTGCATACGGAAGCAAAAAACTTAATGCATTTCTCAAAACTGCTAAAATTTAAGAACAGAAATCTGTATTGGTCATATTACTTTGGGGGAATAAATGTGATACGTCTGGAAAACAAAGGTCATCAAATAAGAGTGGAAAATAATTTTCTTTACAATAAGCAGGCATCTTCTGTTTATTCATCATATTCAGTTATGTTTGTTCGTCTTCACGGAATATGCCTATAGCCAAAATTTGGGTGGGTAATCAAGCAGAAGCAAATATTCATATAACTAATTTCATATGAGAAAAAAGTGTATTACTTGGTTCTAAAGTATATTTTTATGAACAATTCTACCAACTATGATTTCAAGACTACTGCTTCCAAAAGTGGTATCAAAATAACTAAAACAGTCATCATCACTAGAACGCACCATTTGACATAATCCAATAACACAAATTATTCTCATGTCTTTAGAGTACAAGGGCCAAATTTTCATGTGATATCACTTCTCTGATCTTACTAAAAGTATTGTCCAAACAACATGCAATCGGATACAGAGCACACTGAAAATACTCATAAACATGATGTTAATAAAGATCTGTAATTATGCACCATGGGCAATGAAATATGATGGAAATTCCAAGTAGTTTCCAAGAGATGCCATGGATCCTTGTCTTTCCTCACTTTGAACTTGATAAACTATTAGCCAAAGTGGCCAATGGGAGATCATTCCTGACTTGAATTTTACACATATCAAGAAAATAGTTTATGAAGAAAAATGGAAGATTCCTAAGTAATTCAGTTTATTCTACATTCTCCAAGCCATGACAACAGAACAGTGTTATGACTCAGAGTTGTTATGTTGTTATGTGCCGTCGAGTCACTTGCGACTCATAGCGACCCTATGTACAACAGTCCTAAACTCTGCTCTGTCCTGTGCCAATTGCAGTGTTTCTGATACACCCAACCTGATTATCCCAGTCACTGAATCAATCCACCTCATGGAGGGTCTTCCCCTCCTGTGCCATCCCTCCACCCTCCCAGGCATGATGTCCCTCTCCAAGGAGCGGTCCCTCCTTACAAAATGTCCAAAGTATGTCAGACGAAGCCTCAGAATCCTTGCCTCCAAGGAGCAGCCCGGTTTAACCCTCTCCAGAATGAATCTGTTTGTTTTCTTAGCAGTCCATGGTACACTCAGTATTCTTCCCCAGCACCACAGCACAAAGGCATCAATTCTCCTTCTATCCTCCCTAGTCATTGTTCAGCTTGCTGATGCATAACAAGTGATTGCAAAGACCATGTCCTTATCAGATGCACCTTAGTCTCCAGAGAGAC
>NW_006399988.1:1198806-1224354 GCF_000299155.1 Elephantulus edwardii
CTGCCAATTGGTCCAGTGGTGAGAATCTCTGTCTTCTCGATATTGAGCCTCAATCCATATTGAAGGCTGCAGTCCTTGACTCTCTACAGCAAGCACTTCAGGTCTTCCTCAGTTTCAACAAGCAGGGTTGTGTCATCTGAATAACACAGGTTGTTGATGTATCTTCCACCCATTCTGACGCCACATTTCTCCTCAGAAAGCCCAGCCTCCCGGATAATCTGTTCTGCATACAGGCTGAAAAGGTATGGAGACAGGACACATCTGTGGCATACACCCTTCCCAATTCTGAACCATGCAGTGCTTCCTTGCTGTTCTGACGACTGCCTCTTGGTCCAAGTATAGGTTTCTCATTAGCATGATCAAGTGTTCTGGGATTCCCATTCTTCTCTGAGTCAGCCACAGTTTGTTATGATCCACACAGTCAAATGCCTTTGCATAATCAATGAAATACAGATATACATTCTTCTGGTATTCCCTGCTTTCGGGTAAGATCCATCTAACATCAGCTACAATATCCCTAGTATCACAACCCCTTCTAAACCCAGCCTGGACTTTTGGCAGTTCTCTGTTGATGTGCTGTTCCAGTCGTTTTTGGATGATCTTCTGGAGAATCTTGCTTGCATGTGAAATCAATGATATTGTTCTACAGTTTCCACACTCTGTTGGGTCACCCTCCTTTGGAATGGGAACAAACAGAGATCTCTTCCAGTCAGTTGGCCAAGTGGTTGTTCTCCAGATTTCTTGGCACAACTTGGTGAGCACATGCAGGGCAGCATCTGTTAGCTGAAATATATCAACTGGTATACCATCTATTCTTGGGGCCTTATTTATTGCTATTTCCTTCAAAGCAGCCTGAACTTCTTCCTTCATCACCATAGGTTCTTGCTCATATGTTGTTTCATTAAATTCTTCTGCATCTGCCAATTCCTTTCGATACAGTGGCTCAGTATATTCTTTCCATCTTCTTTTAATACTTCCTGGATCATTTAATACTCTAAATAGCCCAAAGCATCCTTGATTAAAGCAACTGAAGGTTTTAATTTGTTCTTTAGTTCCTTGAGCTTAAGAAATGCTGAGCTATTTCATTTTTTTGATTTTTTGATTTTCTGACTCCAGCTCCTTGCACTCATTGTAATATTTTACTTTGTCATCCTGCGCTGCCTTTTGAAATCTTTTGTTCAGCTCTTTAGTATCTTGAATTCTTCCTTGTGCTTTGGCTTCTCTGCGTTCCAGTGCAATATTCAGTTTCTTCTGACATCCATTTTGGTCTTTTCTTCCTCCTCTGCCTTTGTAATAAAATAAGTTACTACTTCTATTATTATAGATCTCTGTTGGCCTAGTGGAAAGAACTGCAGTGCCAAAACATAGGCACTAACCAAAACATGGTTAGAATCGGCCACTACTCTGTGGGAGAAGGATGGACAATCTCCTCCTGTGTGATTTATTGCCTCTGAAAACCCATTGGAGGGTTAGGTCTGGGTCGGTTCTGAACTGATGGCATAAAATAACATCATTATTTAAAATCATTTAACACAAAAGAAATATGCTGATGTTAACACCCCTCCCCCCCCAACGCCCCACTCACTGCCCTCAATTCATGGCTGAATTTGAAGATTGTCAGAGGCAGTTAGGAGATATTGCCCCTCTTTCTCCCCTTGAGCAGCTGGTGGGCATGGTGCTTTAAAGTTGTTCTTCCTCAGCAAAACCATCACTTTATTACTACGAGAGTTCAAACAATATAAATTGGAGTTCTAGCTTAAACTCTCATTCCAGGTGGACTGACTGACAAACAGTAGATGGAAATCTGAAAGAGTCCTGCCTTCCTTCATAGGAGTATTTTCTTTTTCTTTAATTTTATTATTTTTGTGTGTGTGTCCCATCAAATCAGATCTGACTGGTACAGGAGGAGATTATCCCTCCTTCTCCAGCAGAGTATCTGGAAGTTTGAACTGTGGGAGTATTTTCTTAACACTCAAACTTAACAAGCTTTGATATTTTGTGAAGTGAACCAGCAAAACTGAGGTTCGAAAGTGGAAGTGGTGTCTGTTGCCTGTATTATTACAAAAAGTGACAAAATTCTGGACTGAAGAAAGAAATCTTGAAGGGTCTACCCAAGTTGAAGGGTCAGGCAGGGACTGGGTGGCACTGCTAGGGTATCTTTGCCTCCTGAAGTGAACCAAGCAGGTAGAGATGGCCTGTATGGGGCAGATTCAAAGAAGACTTTTTACTCTCCTGATGTATTTTTACAACATTACGTTAGAAATAAATTATAAATTTTTAGATGATAAAAAAATTAACAAGTCTTTAAAAAAATGCACAGTGGACGTGCTACTATTAGTTTGAAAATCCTAGTAGGTCTTGCATATTTCTTTTTATAAAGGCTGACATAAATAACCATGGTTAATCTGAGCATGTGCTACTCTTTACTACTAATTTTAAATTCTCAAAATTAAGTTTAATATTTCTTTATCTTCCTTTATACAAGTAAAATGTGTTCATGTACCAGGAAATGGTAAATTTCCTCCCAAATAAAACTCTTGTTAATGACAGAGATTTGAGCACTACTCATAGCGACCCTATGAACAAAAGATCTGAAGCCTCTCTGTTAACTATCATTATTTCTCAAAGTTCAAAGAGTTTCCAGAGGCATGATGTTTAGGAAGTGGATGTCACTCCTGCTTATTAAGACCATATTTTTTTTAAAGGCCATATTATTTAAAAGTTTAATGGAAAATAAGATTGCTCCTCACTCCTTAAGTTCAGGGTATCTTTATAACTCAGAATTTATATTTCTTAAGAGAAAAGGCAAAAAGGCAAATGTTTTATTTATACAGATATATGTTCTTAGTACTTTTCCCGAAATTATTATATTAGATGGAAAATACAGACCACCAGTTTAAAACTGATCCTGCTTACTTTCAGAAAACAAGTATTTTAACTAACTTTCTGGTTCTTTGACTTTTGAAAAAAAAAATGTATGTTACAATATACCAATTATAGCCTAAACATTCCTGTCCAAAATGAAGACTGGTTTCATGAAAACAAATCTGAAAAACTAGTGATCATAGATAGATCCAAATAAGAGTAGAAGTAGATTTTAAAATTACTATATGCAAACTCATTGGTTGTGAGACAATTTTTCTACTGACTTCATGAAGTAAATTCTCTTTTCAGACTTTTTAAAAAATTCTTTTCAGACTTTTACAAACTACTTTTGAGACACATAAAAAATTAACAGACTATTCCATCTCGAGCAAGCCAAAGCTTTAGAAATGGTGGTCTGGAAGAGCAAAGAATAGAAAGAAATGTTTTGAATTATAATGTGTTAGAGATGAAAGATCCATCTAAAAATGAAATATAATTTGCTGTAATACTTGTTTTCAAATCCTTAGGTTTTATTACTTATTTTCATGTATTCATTAAAAATTTTGGAACTTTTCCAAAATGAGTTATTTAAAGCTAAAGGGGGGGGGAGAACGGGCATTTTGTTCCCTGTGGACATTTGCTCCCTCCTGCTCCTAGGAATGTGAGTGGGAATCTGAGTGGCAGGGTCAGGTCAGGGTTGGCGCTGGAAGCCACAGCTAACCAAACTCAACATTTCCTACAGACTCAAGTCTGAAATGCCCGCTTGTTACTATTTCCTTGATGAATTTCACCTTTAAATGAACTTTCTTCAATGCATCAGATTATATTTATCTGTTTGAAGGTTTAATAAGAAGTTACAATAGGGAATCTAAGTCTCCAAATGCACTCTGAAAATTTAAAACGTTTACAGTTAAGGCCTGAAGTAAAGTGAAATACGGCATTTGGGAAGGCAAACAAACAAACAAAAAAAAAACCCAGCTACATCCGGATGACGGGCACCGGTGTGGATGAGGAAGTCCGCAGGATCGAGGCAGAGCCCAGATCACAATGGGCAGTGCAGACCAAACAGGACAGCCCTTCTGTCAAACTCGTCCAGCTGAAGCTGGGCACTTTAAAGCGTGAAGACCAAAGGACACAAAGCCCCTATCCTGAACCTGACTAACACATCAGCACACAGCAGGGGGACGTCATGAACGTACAGGGGGTCATGGCCACAAAGCCTGGGCATCAGGGGAACCTGCGGGGCGAGGGGACGTCTTACGTGCAGCAGCGGCAGCAACTTTGGTGGACAAGGCGACGTCTTATGTGCGTGTCTCCAAGTGGACGAGGGGACGTCTTACGTGCGTCGACAGCGTTGTACGTGCACCAGCGCCAGGTGAGGAGACTTCTCACACTTGTGGGCGCCAGCGGCCAGCGGGCGCTGTCCTACCTGATGAGCTTGCCTGAGGGCTCCTATCTCCATGGGCCAGCACAGCCCTGCCCCCTCCTTGTTCGGCCAATCCCAGGGAAAGCTGCTGCGGCCCCACCCATGGAGAAAACCAATCGCGGGAAGGTCAAGCCTAACCAGCCACACCTCTGGAGCCGAGGGCTGCAGATCCCTTTTTGCCACTTTGGCCCTTTTCCACCCAGTTATTATTACTCTAATGAGAAGTTTTAGTCTCAGCATTTTATACTGCATAAACCAGTTCCAACACAACCTACAATCCAAAAAGCTTTTGAGAACAAAGGCAACAACAGCCGTAACAAATTTTCCTCTTAGAGTGTGTGAGGATTTTTGCACTGAAAAAGTTGAAACCTCATACCAGTACACAAAAGAATATTACTATTTCTGAGGGTAATCACCATACCATGCCACAACTTAAAAAAGGGAGTGGGAGGAAGGGGAAAAAAAGTTCCCCGCGTTCATAAGTTGCAATGCAGGGTGCCAACGGGGCGATTGGCTGCTTTAGGAAAAATAAAGAACTTTCGTAAAGGTAAAAAAAAAAAAAGGGAGTGGGGGAATCTGTTTAAAAAAGAAATTTTCCATCTGGCCCTCCTGTGGAACAATGCTCTGGACCAGGATGTAGGAGGCTGGCAATGAAAAAGGGAACAAACTACTCAAAATGTGTTGCTACTAAACAATTCATGTGACTTCTCTTAATGAGTACTGGAGGAGGTTGCTAAATGCTCACTGTGAAATAAACGGAATTAAAATCACTGAATACTAGAAACAAGCTTCCAGGATGGATGCATTTTGATTGGGAACAGTAAGGGCATGCCTTCTGCACTGGATAAGCATTACTCTTGCTTTATCTTACACTGCAATCCCAGCAGAGAATGGTCATCAGAAAACAATAAAGACAAAAAAACCTGCATAAAGATAAAAAATCCTGCAACTACTATCAATTAAAATAAGCATTTGTTGTTGTTGTTATGTGCCGTCGAGTCGTTTGTGACTCATAGCGACTCTATGTACAACAGCCCTAAACCCTGCTCTATCCTGTGCCAATCTCACTGCCTCTGACACACCCATCCCGATTACCCCAGTCACTGAATCAATCCACCTCATAGAGGGTCTTCCCCTCCTGCGCTGTCCCTCCACTCTGCCCAGCATGATGTCCCTCTCTAAAGACCTGTCCTTATAACATGTCCAAAGTATGTCAGGCAAAGCTCCAGAATCCTTGCCTCCAAGGAGCAGCCTGGTTTAACCCTCTCTAGGATGAATCTGTTTGTTTTCTTGGCAGTCCATGGTACATTCAATACTCTTCTCCAGCACCACAGCTCAAAGGCGTCAATTTTCCTTCTATCCTCCCTAGTCATTGTCCAGCTCTCTGATGCATAACAAGTGATTGCAAAAACCATGGCCTGTATCAGGCGCACCTTAGTCTCCAGAGAGACACCGTTGCTCTTGAGTACTTTAGAGAGGTCCCTAACCGCAGACTTTCCCATCGCAATACGTTTTTTTATTTCCTGGCTACTGGTGCCAAGAGTGTTGACCGTGGAGCCGAGCAATAAGCATTTAGGTAAAGTTATTTATTTGGCCTACATAGAGGCATAAAGAAGGTTCTTGAAAATGCATTTCAGAACAAAACTCAAAAGATAAATACAGTTCTGAGACTGGAAGATACTAATAAGTAAGGGTAAGACCAAATCTGCCTCCCCTACAAACATTTCAGTCACAAATTCTGAATATTAAACTAATCATTTAAACACACCGTGGAATTTATAGAATGAGTAAAATCACAACGCTAAAATATGTGCTGTAAAAGGAAAACAAAACATCAAAGGAGTTCTCATTAAAGAATGAGTTTGTGAAAGTAATATGCATCCATTTTGAGAACAGTGAACAGCTGAGAAGATAAGTTTATTAAAATAATTCTCTTAGATTTAAATAACAACAATAATAGGCAATTTAGTTAATGAATAATGAAAACAATAAAAGCAATCATTATAGAAATGCTTGCAAGGGTAAAAAGGTGGAGAGTGAAAAAGACGACCCTGGATGAGATGGACTGACCCCAATGACTATGGCAATGGAATGAGGTGTATCAGGTACAATGAGGTTGGCTCAGGATGGGGCAAGGTTCAGAGCCATTTTTCATAGGGTTCTTTATGAGCTGTTGTCAACTACAAGATACATTATCAGAACGTGACATAAAATAGGATTTCTCTTTTCTATATACTTTTTAAAAAAACAAGTTTTTATTTCTCAAAAATTGCAGTTACGTACAATTTTCAGTCTGAAACCATGCATTTATTAAATTAGCTCTACTTTTCTCCCTTTAATAAGGGATACTTTTAAACACTCACATTGTGGAAAATTAATATAGTGTCATTATTGTTAATTATTTATTATTAATTATTATTATTATTTATTATTAATTATTGATTATTAATTATTGTGTCACAAAATACTATTTTTGTCTAGCCAACTGTTTCCCTCCAAAAATTAACATGACAAAAATTTAAATATAATCAATAGCTTAACTGTAGCAACCATTTAAATAATTAATCTTTTTGAAACACAAAAACTTCCCCCAAAATTGGGAATCGTGTTTTTGTTTTTTGGGGTTTTTTGTTTTTTTTTTTTTTACAAAGGCAAGGCTGGTGTGCCCAAATTTATTGAAAATATTACAGCACAGCAAACAGACTCAAACGGCTCCACGTGGTGTTTTGAAATTCATCCCAACTGTGGGCTAAGTGACCTGCAGGTTGGACAGACTGCCAAAGTCCGAGAGTTTCAGCATTTCCTTAGTATCAGGATCTACTTCAATGATCTCCTGATGCAGGGCTGAAATCTCTGGTACATAATTATCTCTCCTTTCTCTCTCCTCCTCCAGCTTAATGGAGATGCCTCTGACAGGCCCTCTCTGAATCCACTTCATCAGATATGCGACATAACCTGCTATCTTGTTCAGGAGTTTCTTGCTGGGAATAATGGCGATTTCCTCGCACACGCTTGTTCGTGTGGAAGTCATTACCCAGGCGCTTGTAATATTTCTCAATGATGACCCGGGACGCCTTCTTCACGGTTTTGGTGCAAACGCAGCCCATGTTGGCCGGTCCTTGGTGAAAGAGCGGGAATAGTGTTTTTAACATAAAAGTCATCTAAATTTAAAGTTAAAACAAGTTGTTGTTGTTGTTATGTGCCATCGAGTCACTTGCGATTCATAACGACCCTGTAAAACAGCTATGATCTCTGCTCTATCCTGAGCCAACTTCATTGTTTCTGATACACCTGCCCCCATCATCCTAGTCACTGAGTCAATCCATCTCATCGAGGGTCTTCCTTTCTTGCACTGTCCCTTCACATGATGTCCTTCTCTAGGGACTGACTGGCCCATCCTTGCAACATGCCCAAAGTACGTCAAGTGGAGCTTCAATCCTTGCATCCAAGGAGCAGCCTGGTTTCACCCTCTCAAGGACGAACCTGTTTGTTCTCCTGGCAGTCCATTGCATATTTAATATTCTTCTTCAGCACCACAGATCAAAGGCATTATCCCTAGTCATTGTCCAGTTTTCTGATGCATAGCAAGTAACTGGCCCAATTAAAACCAAATGTTATTTATTAACATTTATGTCTACCTAATTTAAAACTCTAATGCCCTGAAAAATAAGATTACATGTTTAAAATACTTTTTTCTGACCTATAAAAATGTTACCTACAGTGAAACGAGGAGTCTAAGAAAGAATAATATCAGATCGGTAATACCTGTGGAAAGAATCTCTGGAGAAGTTCAGTACCAGCTATGAAAATCAGGCCAGGTACTGATTGTAGAAAAGACCACCAACTACTCATATGCAAGTTCAAGCTGAAGATGAGGAAAATTAAATGAAGTACACAGGAACCAAAATTTGACCTTGAGTCTATCCCACCTGAATTTCAAACCATCTCAGGAACAAGTTTGAGGCTTTGGACATTAATGAATGAAGACTGGATGAGCTGGGGGAGGATGTCAAGAATATCATCCAGGAAGAATGCAAAAGGTAGAGAATACCTTTGTATTCATATTTGAATACAAATGCAGAGAAAGAAGAAAAGATCAAAATGGATGTCAGAAGAAACTCTAAATATTTCACTGGAGCGCCGAGAAGCGAAAAAAAGGAAAGAAAATCAAGATATTAAGGAGCTGAACAGAAGATTTCATAGGGCAGTGAGGGAAGACAAAGTAAAGTATTACAATGAAATGTTCAAGGAGCTGGAGTAAGAAAATCAATAGGGCAAAATTAGCTCAGCATTTCTTTATTATTATTATTATTAGTAGTAGTAGTAGTATTAATTTTAATGAACCTTTACAGAGACTTTGGATTTCCATTCATTCATTGTTGCATTTTTCTCCCTGCCCATCCCTTCCACCCAGTTGGCTCTTCTCTCTGAAAGTAAAAGAAAAATTCTTTCATTGGTATACAATCCTCTTCCCCTCCCTGCCCCCGCCAGTACACTCCACTATGCAGCATTCATTGTGGACTCTTGTCATAACCATAATACCCAATCATATATCGCTTTCAAACAGTTCTCTCCCTCATCTATTTCAATGTAGTATTCATAATTTATCCAATCTTTCTCAGTCTCACCCCAAACCTGATGTCAGCCCCATTCTACAACAGTGACACTATGTAATATCTGTCCTTTTGTGACTGAGATATTTCACTCAACATAATGTCCTCCAGGGTTACCCATTTTGGTTCCTTGTTTTTCAATGCAGCATAGTATTCCTGTGTGTCAATATACCACAGCTTCTCTATCCATTCATCTGTTGATGGGCACTTAGGTTGTTTCCAACTCTTTGCTATTGTGAACAAAGCCACAACGAATATGAGTGTACATTCAGCATTTCTTAAGCTGAAGGAACTGAAGAAGAAATTCAAACCTCAAGTTGCAATACTTAAGGAGGCTTTGGGCAGAATATTAAATGATACAGGAAGCATTAAAAGAAGATGGAAAGAGTATATAGAGTCATTGTACAAAGGAACTGGTGGACACAGAAGAATTTTATGAAACAACATATGAGCAAGAGCCTGTGGTGATGAAGGAGGAAGTTCAAGCTGCTCTGAAATAATTGGCAATAAACAAGGCCCCAGGAATTGATGGCATACTGATAGACATATTTCAACAAACAGATAGATGCTGCTCTGGATGTGCTCACTAAGTTGTGCCAAGAAATCTGGAAGAAAACTACCTGGCCTACTGACTGGAAGAGATCTATATCTGTTCCCATTCTAAAGAAAGGTGATCCAACAGAGTGTGGAAATTACAAAAAAATATAATTGATATCACATGCAAGCAACATTCTGCTGAAGATTATCCAAAAATGACTGGAGTGTAGGCTGAATTTAGAAGAAGCCATGGCACTAAGGATATTATAGCTAATGTCAGATGGATCTTGGTTGAAAGCAGAGAGTACCAGAGGAATGTTAATCTGTTTTTTATTGACTATGCAAAGGCATTTGACTGTGTGGATCACAGCAAACTGTGGCTGACTTTGAGAAGAATGGGAATACCAGAACATTTGATTGCGCTTCTGCAAAACTTATACTTGGCAGTCATCAGAACAGAGCAAGGAAACACTGCATGGTTCAAAATTGGGAAGGGTGTGCATCAAGGATGTGTCCTAGCTCCCTATCTTTTCAATCTATATGCAGAAGAGATTACCCAGGAGGCTGGGCTCTATGAGGAGAAGTGTGGTATCAGGATTGGAGGTAGACTCATCAACAATCTGCATTATGAAGATGACACAACCCTGCTTGCTGAAACTGAGGAGGACCTGAAGTGCTTGCTGCAGGAGGTCAAGGATTGCAGCCTTCAATATGGATTGAAATGCAACATCAAGAAAACAAAGATTCTCACCAATGGGCCAATTGGCAGCATCATGATAGATGGTGTAGAGATTGAGATTGTTGACAGCTTCAGTTTGCTTGGCTCTACAATCAACACTGCTGGTACCTGCAGCCAGGAAATTAAAAGATTAATTGCATTGGGAATGTCGGCTGTCAGAGACCTCTCCAAGGTACTCAGAAGCAACGATGTCAGTCTGGAGACTAAGGTGTGCCTGGTACAGACCATAGTTTTTGCCATTAGTTGTTATGCATCAGAGAGCTGGACAATGACTGGGAATGAGAGAAGGAGAGTTGATGTCTTTGAGCTTTGGTGCTGGAGATGAGTATTGAAGATACTGTGGACTGCTAGGAGAACAAACAAGTTCGTCCTGGAGAGGGTGAACCCAGGCTGCTCCTTGGAGGCAAAGATTCTTTTTTTTTTATGATTATATTTTATTAATTTTCATAAACATTTACAGAGATTTTGGGCTTCCACTCATTCATTGTTGCACTATTCTCTCTACCCTCCTCCCAGTTTGTTCTTGTCCAAATGCCACAGTGCTTGTCAAAGCCAGTTCTGATTAATCTTCTTTGTCAGTGTGTCCTTTGCCATTCCCTATCATTCCTTCCTGAGAGAGACTTCACCCTGAGTCATAAGGAAAAGGGGATGGCGTATTCTCTTAGCTACTTCCTGCTGAAAAGAGACGCTGTGGGTTTCAGGGTGAAGATCTTCTCTCACTACTCTAAAGGGCCCGTTTGGCAGTAGGAAACACATAGACTATTATGGAGATTGATTTTGGAATTTAGATGCACTCTTATTGATTGTGCTTGGCTGTACATGTTCATATCCTTGAAGACGCAAAGATTCTGAAGTTCCATCTGACATACTTTGGACATGTTGCAAGGTTGGATCAGTCCTTGGAGAGGGACGTCATGCTTGGGAAGGGGAAGGGTCAGCGCAGGAGAGGAAGACCCTCGATGAGATGGATTGATTCGGTCACTGGGGCAATGGAAATAAGTGTGTCAGAGACAATAAGGTTAGCAAGAGACAGCACAGGGCTTAGGACTGTTGCACACAGGGTCGCTATGAGTGTCAAGCGACTTGATGGCACATAACAACAAAAACAACAACAACAACAAACTATAGTTGATTCCAACTCAAGCAGTCCTATAGGGCATAACTTTGCTCTGCAAGGTCTTCTGGAATGTAGCCTTTATGGAAGGAGACCACACTTCTCTGCCTGGACACACATGGTGCAGGCGAACTGCAGACATGTAGACAGCAGCCCAGTGCTTTAACCACTTTGCAACCAGGTCTCCTAAGATCAATAAAAAGCTCAAAAACTCAATCCTGATCAGTTGGAATCTACTCCAAAGCTGACCCTTTTGGAAGCTGTAAACTGCAGGAGGAGAGTTCCCATCTTCCCATCCTACCCCAGTGGTAGATGGGAACTGTCAAAGAGGTGTTACCTTTGGGTAGAAGCACAACTTCTCAAAAAAAACACCTACTGGTGAAATAAATATTATGAGCAGTTGTTGAAAATAAGAAATGTTTAGAAAACACTTAAAATGTGTCTCTGAAGTTTTTCCTTCCAAAATGCTTGAGTCAAAACTTAGAAATGGCCTTTATCTTTCTTGGTGATGAAGGGCATCGTTCAACGTGTATTTTGTTCTGAAATACCTAAAAACATGAATATCATGTATAAGGATAAAAAAGCATTAATTTTCAGCTTGAAAAGGTCATAACATCAAGTTCAAGATAATATATAAAATTCTTCAGTAAGAATATTATGTAATATAGAAATTTGTTCTATTTCATATGCAATATTCACACATTACTATCAGCCTCTCATTCATGTAAACTTTCATTCTTGACAAATAAGCAGTTTTGATTTAAATTGAAAGATGGTGGGCAAACCTTGAAACATTTAAAAAAACCATGTACTGCCTTGAGAGAATTTCCAACTAACTTTCTCACCAACTTTGCTGATTTCATTTCATTATGACTTAAAAAATATTTTTTAAGCTATTTCTCTGGGCCTAAGTTTCCCCAGCACTCAGATCTCTCTAAGACAGACACATGGCTCTGAGGCAGTTCTCCAAGTAATTCTGAGGTGAGCAGCCCTGACTCATCCATCTGTCCTCTTCTCATCTTTAAATTAATGTTAATAATTTTAAGAAAACTACACCAGTATTTATTCTGAGAGTTGAGAGAGTAATAACACACTCAGCTCTTCAAACAAATGATCTCAAGTCAAAAGCATGAGGCCAAAGACAATTTGTTCCCTTCAGAAAGCTGATTTACAGTGGGTGGCATTTAGGGCTTGGGGAGGAGGGAGGGATCTGTGCACAAACACCGGGCATCCAGGACTTGTAAGGCAACAAGTAATTCTGACCTTGAACCCCACTGGTTGCCATTCTTCTACAAGCCCCCAGCCACTCCCCTACACTAGCGAATGGTCAGGATCTAGTGTGCCTAGTAGGAGCTCTGCTGAGCAGCTCAGGAGGCACTGGGGATGCCTGGTGCACGGACCCCCCCCCACACACACACACTTATGGTCCCAGAACAGATGCTTGGACAAGAAGGAGGCTAAGGGCACACTGGGGGTGCTCTGGGCACAGGGACTGCTCCCCCCAGGTGCAGGGACACAGAGATGAGGGCCAAAAGAGGGGGTAATGGGGGACCTCTCACTCATGGTCGGAGAACAGAACAGAGGTTGGGGTGATGGAGGTGCCATTTGGGCACTGAGGACACAGGGAACCCCACTCTTAGTTCCAGGCAGGGTTGCCAAGGGGGATCTAGGGGTTGCATGGGCCAAGCAGGAGTAGGAAATGTAGTAGGCTTGGAGGCGGCCAGAGGTGCCGAAGTGCACGGAAGACTGTGTTCTGGCCCTGTGTCCTGACCTGGACCAGGCATCCAGAGAACTGTCAGCTGTGCAGTAATCTCCAGGAAATTGGGGTTCAGCAAAACGACTGCCATCAACACAGGCTCCTCTATTTGAAGATGAAATTCTGTTTTAAAAATACCTGGCTCTGGCCCATCAGCCCTAGTGGTTAAAGTCTGTAAGAGCTGCTCTGCTAACAAAGGCAGAGCCTCTCTGGGGGTTCGAATCCCCGAGCTGCTCCATGGAAGAAGGATGAGCAGTCTCCTCCCTGAGATTTACAGGGTCTGATAGCCTGCTGGAATGTCAGCTGTAAGTTGGCTCCAACTCGACTACAATGGGTGTGAGGGTTTTATTTTGGTTTGGTTTTGAGTCTGGAAGCAAGTAACCTGGAACCTGAGTAGGACAACAAGCCTGACTACTCACATACCGGCTTGCACTTGGTTTTCTAACATAAAAATATGGCCTGTGTAAGGAGAAACAGCAGTGCTAACACTTTTTTCAGCTTAAAGATTCATTCAGCTTCTAAGCAGAGGTTCTCAATGGTGGGCCCTCCTTTCCCTAAGTTTCCCCAAGATCACCTGGGGATGACAGGCCAAGGTGCTAGAGTGAAAGTGTTGAATTCAAGTCAGCAGCTGGTCAAACCTGCCCACTGCTGAGGTCTGCCCAAGGGCAAGGCCTGTGTCTTCACTGAGTGGGTCTGCACGTCTCCAGGTGCTGCTCATGCGGAGCACTGACCCCAGCTGAGTGCCTGTCCACAGACTCAAAGAAAAAAAAATTACTTCCGTGTGTCTGTGTAGTGAATAGGGTGTGAACTGCACTGGGGCACACTTTCAGAATGGGAGACACCAAAATGATTCTATAAACTTTCATGCAGTGTTTCAGCATAAGTATCAATTTCTAGAAAAATATCCCCGTGTTTATCTACACAAAACCTTTTCTCCCTTTAAGCCTGGCTACAGAACCTTGTCATTATTACCCAGTTACAGTAACACTTACAAAAGGGTAGCTTCATCTACAGGTGTGCTGGGCAAAACCACAGCTTTCAAAGGTGTCCAACTCACATACTTACAATCTATAAATATGTTTTAGGTAATGTGGGGTTAAGGTTGATCTTGATGTGAGCTGATGGCCCAGGATGACCTATCTGTGCCCAAGGCAATCATGTGGTCAGGCGCCATCGAGATGGCTCTGACTCAGAGACCCATCTGCTCATCCTGCACCAGCATCATAATCTCTGCTGTGCTGCCCACTGTGCTAGTCACTGTGTCCGCCACTGGAGCAGGTTCCCATTCTTTTATGACTCTCTCTCCTCCTAATAACATGCACAAAGTATGAAGAAGAAGTTGCATCATCCTTGTTTTAAGGGATACTCTGGCTGCACTTCTAAGACAGGTATGTTTGGGGTTTTTCTCCCCCACAGTGCACAGTATACAGTCAACAGTCTTTGACAACACCACAATCTAAAGACATCAAATTCTTCTTTAGTCATTTTCTAACTTTCACATTATATGAAGTAATTGGAAGGATCATGGGTTGGGTCAGGCGTACCATAGTCTTTAAAATGGCATCCTTGCTCTTTAGTACTTTAGATGGGCTCTTGGCAGCAGATTTTCCCTAATGCAATACATCATTTGATTTTCTGACTGTTTCCATGGGAGTTAACTGTGCACCCAAGTAAAATTAAATCCTTGACATTAGTTTCCCCCTCATTTATTATGATGTTGTTTACTGGTGAGGATATGGGTGTTGCCTTTTTTTTAATGTTCAGGTATAATTCATATTGAAGGATAATATATAATTAAATATAATTAATATTTAAATCTTTAGGTTTTATCAGTGGTTCAAGTCTTCTTGGTTTCTTTGAACCAAGGTTGTGTCATTTGCATATAAAAGTTGCTAATGCATATTACTTCAATTCTGTTGTTTCAATCCTGACACTCTTCCACATATAATCCAACTACTCAGATTATTTTTACAGAATAAATAGGTATGAAAAATAAGATAGACAACTTTCTAGATTTTAAATTATTCAGTATTCCCTTCTGGCTCTTGGTCCACGTAAGGTTCCAAATAAGCAAAATTAACTGTTCTGGAATTCATTCTTCTAAATGTTGTCTATTATGTACTGTGATTCACATAGTTGAATATGCAAATCTCTTTCAAGTTAAAGAGGCAGGAGAGAGAAACAAATAAATGGGGGCATGGGAAAGCTTTAGCCCTATCTACACTGTGAGCTGTGAAGACAGAAGGATGAGACCCTGCAAGCAATGCCTGCAGTCACTCAATAACAATTAGTAAACAAAAATCTCACTGTAGCTTCCAACTGTCCATCAGGCTTCCAAGGCTGCAAATCTTAGTGGGAGAAGATAGCTCAGCTTTCCCCTGGGGTGAAGTTGTTGTTGTTAGGTGGTATGTCGAGTCACTTGTGACTCATAGTGACCCTATATACAAAAGCTCTGAAGCCTGCCCTGTCCTAAACCAGTCTCCACTGACTCCAACACACTTACCCTCCTTGCCCTAGATAAAATACACTAAGATGGGCTCTTGTGTGATATACTGCCTCTAAAAACCCACTAGAGTGTCATCTCTGGGTTGGTTCTGACTTGATGGTAACAAACAACAACTCCCAACCACAGGGACATACTTTACAAGTGATTTTCAGTCTCGGGACTATTGGCAGAAAGTTCACCGAGTTGGGAAAAGCAAACTAGCTAAGGAGGTCTGGTAAAAGCTCCTTTGGGTCCCACTCTCTAAAAGCATTGTTGCTTTAATAGAGCAAAAAAGGCCAGGGCACAGAATTTCAACGAAATAAAGAACAAACATGAAACAAAGTGCCACAGGCAAGCCACGTCTTGATCAAATCTAAGAGCAATTCAAGTTAATAAGTAACATAACCTCACCACCTTTTGCATGGATTTAATTATTACTGCCAGCAAAAAAAAATATTAAGGCCATCCTTGTTTAGTGATGTTTTATTTACCCCTAAAGGCTAAAGTCTTCATTAAATACAGAAAAGTAGTATTGAATTCAACACACATGGATAAGGTCATGGCCCAGTTTATTGTACTTTCAAGAGTGGCATGCCTCCTCCAACATACAAATGCACACATGCGTGCACATCATGCACACACAGACAAGAGCGCAGCCCTCTGCATGTACAGCTTACCGCCTGGGCACAGAATGGTTATGACAGTTCAAGGCTACAGTAGGAAGGCAGAGAATCTGCTCTGCAGACAATGTCTGGGAAATCCTATGAAGCATTTCCTGCCGGCACGCGAGCTCACAGTGAGTGTGCACTGCCTCAGGGCACCTACCAACATGTATGACTGCCACACTGATTTAAAAGGCATTCTGATTTCAGAACAGTTTCTCTTTTTTATCTCCATTTTTCTAGCAGTAATCAATCTTCTCATGAAGTAATTTCCTACACTGTTTAAAGAATGAGTCACTACTTCTAAATAAATTTTCTTTTACCATGTTCTACTCATGCCCTTGGCTAAGTTTCTGAATGTCACAAGCCTTTTGATTAAAGAAACCTCACAAATATCTCCACAGTAAGAGGAATGGGAACCAAAGTTGGAGCCTATTATTTATCACAATTCCTATGTCCACAAGATATACCACTACTTGCCTGTCTTCAGGATGTATCAATTTAACCATCACAGAACTGCCTGAGGAAGCAATAACATCCTTCCAGGGATATTCTTCACTGAGGAATGAACTGCAATTCTTTACCATGTCCTACAGTAGAAATGGGACTTTCCTGATTGCTTCTTTGCCTTTTCCCATCTTTACTTGTCATCTGGTGCTATTTATTGGTTGTAGAGCCAAACAAGAAGCTGGGATGGCCGGAATTCAGAGTGTATAAGAGCTGGTGGATGAGTCCCAGTACCTGTAGCTGAGACTGTCAAAGGATATTTTCTTTCTCTCACAAGTGGAACCAAATAGCCTAAGATAAAATACACTAAGATGGGCTCTTAGCATTTTCCCTTTAGCAGAGGTTGTTATGAGGTTTATGATGACTCTAAAGTGAAAAGTCAAACTTGAATTTGAGTTTGACCATTTACCTTACCAGTAGAACTGCACACCATCAAAAATGCTCCTCTGTTATTTCTGAATCATAGAAAATGATTCTTAAAATAAAAAGAAAATTATTCTTGATATCAACATAACCCTCAATCGGGAAAATAAAGCACAGAATAATGAGACTGAACATGAAATGATACAGAAGAGTGCTGTGGTTTGATTTCCTAGAGACAACTGTTCCTACAAATGCATGCAGAGGCCTGTGGAAAGGGGCTGGAGGAGGCTGGGTCCTTTGGAGGGATATGGTCTGCAGGTTACCTGGGTGTCTTCTCCCATGGAGACTGAAGGCCTAACCAAGCTCCTGCTTTACTTATCCTGTCTTTTAAAAATGCAAACATCAACTCATTCCTATTGAGTACATTCCCATTCACAGCAGCCTTCAGTGAGTTTCCAAGACTGTAAATCATAACAGGAGGAAAACACTCCTCTTTCCCTGGAGGGGCCACTGATGGACGCAAACCAATCTCTTGGTTAGCAACACCCCCACACATTATATCAGAGCTCACAGTCCTCTCAAATGCTCTTCAAATGCAGCTCCTGTTGATATTCCTACAGTTAAACTAACATCTTTAACATGTTTTAATTTTTTGTGAAAAGGAAATCTATGAATCAAGAAACAGCAAAAATTCAATGGCTTTTTACACACTTCAAGGATTAAAAAAGTACAGCATTGTCAGCAATCTTATTCAGTTATCCATCAAAAATCATTATTCTTGAAAGGAAAAATACTCAAAACAGTGGCTATTTAATTTTTCATTTCTATAAAAAAGGAATGACTCAATAAGCAAACATATCCATAGCAGAAATAAACAACTTTATCCCCTTGTCCTAAAACTTTTGAGAGGACACTATTTTTCAAATAAAATATGTTTTAATTATAGAATAGAGGTTGAAATTGTGATTCTGTTTTTCGCTAAGCCGGTTTATAATAAGCATTGAAGATAGCCATGTAAAAATATAAGGCACAAATTTATTTGCAGGCTTTATTGTAACATAAGGCTTTTAACAGGGTGTGGTTAATGTACTGTACTCCTATCTTAAAGGTTAGGAGTTTGAGTCCACCCAGAGGCACCCTTGAAGTTCTACTTCTAAAAAAACAGCTGTCACAAGCCCTTTGGAGCACAGCTGTGCCCTGGACACCCGTGGGGTAGCTGAGCATCAGAGCTGATTCTCCATCAATTAGTACTAGGACATAGTAAGTCACTGTTTGCCTGTTATTTAAAAATGTTAATACCAGTAGTCAGAAGTCAAAAGAAAAATTGCCATGGGAAAATCTGCTGTCAGGGTCCTCTCCAGAGTGTTGAAAAGCAATGATGTCAGTCTGGAAACGAAAGTGCAATTAATCTAGACCACGGTCTTTACAATTACTTGTTATGCTTCAGAGAACTGGACAACAACTAAGGATGACAGAAGAAGTGACCGGGACAATGATTGAAGTGTCAAAACTAGTGAGACTGGCTTAGGACAGGACAAAGTTCAGAGCAGCTGCACATATGGTGACTATGGGTTGCAGGCAACTTGATGACACATAACAACAGCATACACATAGATTTCACCTGATAGTATGCACAGGAGTAAGATCGATTACATCTGTGGAAAGAATCATAGGAGAGGCTCAGTATCAGCTGTGAAACCTAGGCTTCACTTAGTGAAAACTAAGTGCTGATTGTGGAACAGACCATCAAGTACTCATATGTAAGTTCAAACTAAAAACAAAGAAGGTTAAATCAAATCCACAGGAACCAAAATTTGACACTGAGTCCGTCCCACCTGAATTTCAAAACTATCTCAAGATTTGAGGCTTGAAGACTAATGAGCAAAGACCAGACTAGCTATCGGAGGATACCAAGAATATTATCCATGAAGAATGCAAAAGGTCATTACAAAGACAGAGGAGGAAGAAAAAGACCAAAATGGATGTCTGAATATTGGAGACTCTGAATATTGCACTAGAACACCGAGAAGCCAAAGCAAAGGGAAGAAATAAAAACATTAAGGAGCTGAACAGAAGATTCCAAAGGGCAGCTTGGAAAGACAAAGCTAAGTAATATTGAAATGTGCAAAAAGAGCTGGAGTTAGAAAACTTTCTTGGCATTTCTTAAGCTGAAGAAACTGAAGAATAAATTCAAGCCTCGAGATAGAATACTTAAGGATGATTCTGGAAGCATTACAAGAAGATGGAAGGAGTATACAGAATCATTGAACAAAAAAGAATTGGCTGGCCCAGAAGAATTTCAGGAAGCAACATATGATCAAGATGAAGGAGGAAGTTGAAGCTGCTCTGAAAGAACTAGCAAAAAACAAGGCACTGATGGCACACCAGTTGATACATTTCAACAAAAAGACACTGCCCAGGAGACTTGTTCACCAAGATGTACCAAGAAATATGGAGGGCAAACCCTGGCCAACTGATTGTAAGTGAACCATATTTATTCCTATCCCAGAAAAAGGTTATCTGACAGAGGATGGAAATTATTGAATAATAAACACTATGAAAATCCTGCTGAAGATTCTAAAAAAGAAAATGACAGGAACAGTAGAGTACTACTAGAAATACAAGCTGGATTTAGAAGAGGCCATGGCACTAGAGATATTATCACCAATGTCAGATGGATCGTGGCAGAAAGCAATGAGTACCAGATGGATATCTGTGTTTCATTGATTGTGCAAAGCCATTTGACTGTGTAGATCACAACAAATTGTAGCTAACCTTGAGAAGAATGGGTATCCCAGAACACGTGATTGTACTTATGTGAAACCTATACTTGGACCAGGAGGCAGCTGGTCAAAAAAAGCAAGGAAACACTGCATGGTTCAAAATTAGGCAAGAGGTTTGTCGGGGATGCATCCTGTCTCCATACATTTTCAATCTGTGTTTGGACATATCATTCAAGAGGCTGGACTTTATGAAGAGAAGTATGGCATTAGGATTGGAGGAAGACTCATTAACAACCTGCTTTATGCAGATGACACAACTTTTCTTGTTCAAGTGGAGGAGGACCTAAAGCGTTTGCTGCAGAAGGTCAGGGACTATAGTCCTCAATACGGACTGAAGCTAAACATCAAGAAAACATAGGTTCTCACTACTGGGCTAACTGGCAGCACCATAAATGATGGGGAAACAACTGAGGTTGTTTACAATTTCAGCTTTCTAGGCTCCACAATCTCTTGACACCAGAAGTTAAGAAATCAAAGGTGCCAAGTCCTGCCTACGTGTTCTTCCGGTGGCAAAGCTGCTGCTTGCTCAGAACCTGGCAAAATGGAGCTCGAGGCCATGAGCAGATACACCAGCCCGGTGAACCCGGCTGTCTTCCCCCATCTGACCATGGTGCTATCAGCCATTGGCATGTTCTTCACCACCTGGTTCTTCATTTACGAGGTAACCTCTACCAAGTACACACGGGACATCTACAAAGAGCTGCTCATCTCCTTGGTGGCCTCACTCATCATGGGCTTCGGGGTCCTCTTCCTGCTGCTCTGGGTCAGCATCTATGTATGACTGCCGAGGGTATGCATCTGACAGCTTCACTGAATCCCTGCTTTTGTAAATGAGTATTTTTGACTTTTTTTATTAACTAGTGCTGGAAGCGTCCCAACTTCTGCCCCACAATAAAGACAGGTGTGTGACGGTTAGAAAAAAAAAAAAAGAAATCAAAAGACCAACTGCACTGGCGAAGTCTGTTGTCAGGGACTTCTTTGAGGAGCAATGACATAAGTCTAGAGACGAAGGTGTGCCTGAGCCAAGCCACTGTCATCTCAATTACCTGCACATCAGAGAGCTGGACAATGACTACGGATGACAGAAGAAGAATTGATGTCTTTAATCTGTGGTGCTGGAGAAGAGTATTGAACATACCATGGCCAGCCAGGAGAAAAAAAAATAAAAATAGGTTTTTCTTGCAGAGTGAAACAAAATTTCTCCTTGGAGCCACGGATTTTGAAGCAAGTTCCATTTCACATAGTTTGGGCACATGACCAGGAGGGACCAACTAGACTTTGGAGAAGGACATTATGCTTGGAAGGGTAGAAGGACAGAGCAGGAGAGGAAAACCCCAGATGAGATAGATTGACACAGTAATTAGGGCAGTGAGATTAGGTGTGTCAGACTCAGTGAGACTGACTCAGGGCAGGACAGGCTTCAGAGCGGTTGTATATTCGCATCATTATGAGTTGCAGGCAACCAGATAGCACATAACAATGACAACAACAACAACGCAATTAGCAGTGAAATGTGGATATCCTGAGAAGAAGAGTTAAATTCTTAGAAAACACCCAAGTCACAGAACTTCACTGTTATTTTAATATCTAACCTCACACACAATAAAATCCTACACATCCCCCAAGCCACATTTGGCAACATTCTGACAATAAACTGTAGGTACCAAGGACAAAAGAAAATAATTCTTATATGCATTTATATAGCCTATTACTTTCTATCAATTAACTCTAATCAGCTTATTGACCTAAAAAAACAGAAACCCAATATAAAAAAAAAACATGCTATGAGTTTGTAGGGAACATTTAACATAAATAGTTATGGGACGATAAAGCAGTAATCTTTAAACACACACACTCACTTAGATCAAGCAATGTATTTATTATTCCTGGAATGTTATAGAACATTTATTCCTAACAAACAACCAACACTGCTCTAAGGTCTTGTTATTGAAAAAGGAGTCGGGGCGGTGGAGGGGTGGGAGTTGGGGAGAACAACACACAAAACAAAAATTTTTGAATGTCTCTACATGCTGCCTACCATTTTCATGCCAACTTTTAGGCCATGTTGTTGTTGTTATTGTTAAGTGCCATCGAGTCGCAGGCGACTCATAGCGACCCTATGAAGGAGAGTCCTCGACGCTTGGGTGCCTTTCATCCTCTCTCCAGGTTCATAGGGTTTCCGGAGGCAAGCTATTATGGAAGTAGATGCCACTCCTCCTTCCAATTTAGGCCACAGATTTCATAATTATATAGGTAAACATATCCTGTAATGTTCCAATGAAACAATTTACATGTTATGAAAAGTTTTGTTTACCACTTTCTGCAGAGTAGATTGAGAATTCATGAATTGACAAAGCCCAGACACTATCAGATCCTCTAACAATTGCATCATCAACAGATGACACCCACAGAGGACTGACTAAAATCTGAGACTGTGCTCAGCCTTGAAGGCTGGTAAGATCAAAAGGACTATAAAAAGTCCTAGTTATAGCAGTGGGACTTAATTCTCAGAGCCTTGAGATCAAACACTTGTGTTCCCTGATCCACCCACCATCTCTCCAATATGCCAACGAGGCAATGCTGAGGACGTTCTTGCTTCCAATACACCATAACATCTACTGAAAGGAATGCAACGCTACACTGTTGTTTTTCAAGAGAAAGTAAATGCAGTTTTTCTTTCATGGTAGATATTTACTTCATGCTAATTGTTATTATGAACCACTAAGTTTGAAATGACTCATAGATGATCCTCCAGTGGGTTTTCAGAGGCAGTAAACAGCACGAGAAGATATTGCCTATTTTCTCCATTGAGCTAGTGGATCCAAACCACATGATAAGCAGAGTAAGAATACCACTCTACCAAGAGATTAAACACCTTTAAAAGGATGAGATTGTGAGGATGGCACAGGATTAGACAAGGGTTAGAGTTGGGAGTTGACTCAACAGCACCAACAGTAACAGAAAGACCTCCATCCTTCATATGATTCTTGTAATTTTAAGGATTTTATTTGCATATTTTCAAATACTCAGTTTTAAAAATGTTCTATTATTAATCTTAAAAAAATAAGCAAGGTTACTAAAATATTCCAATTACCATCAAGCTTATGCTAAGCTTAGAGAAAAGTTAATGACACATGCTCATACATACATCAACTCAAAGGAATCTTCATATACTGCCAAAATTCTTAAAATATCTCAAATCAGTAGACAGTAAAGATCTGGGGAGACTGAAAACACAAATATCTGTAGAAAATTCCATGGGACCACTGTCACAGTGGTCACACTGTCACCCTCTTTGGGGCTTATAGGACATGTCTAGGCAGAGAGCTGAAGAATGTACATGAGGTTGGAATGTCACTGCATTTACTCAATGACAAGCTACACTCACGTGGTAATTTATTTTTCCCCCAAATGATCTAAATCTAGGGTCAAAACGGTCTATTTATTTATTTGCTTAAAAATTTTTTTTGGTGGTAAAATACACAAGCATACACCTATTCCTAACTTTTCATGTACAACTTGATGACTTTCGCTATGTATTTCTCACTGCATCACCTATCCATACTGTCTCATCAATCCCTTCTACAGTTCCTGCCTAGACTTGAGATTAACTGTTGCCATTTGAACTCACAGGCAATTATTTGTAAATGTAATGTAAAAGGCAAGCATTCTTTATCAAATGGGCAAAATTATTTCCTTTAATCATAGCTTCATGCTAAGTTTTTTGGTTATGCTGTTTAGTATTTTATTCTGGTGTGGCAAAAGTTTACAGAGAAAGTTAGTTTCTCATTCAACTATGTATACATGTTTTGTTCTGAGATAGCTGCAATGCCCTTAACATAACAGTACTCTTTTCTTCCTGTTTTCACTCACTCATCTAAATGTGCTAGGTTAGCAGTCAAAGTGCAACCTTATGATATCCAGGGATTTAAGATACACAACAGGGGCAAACATTCCAACTGTAGTAACAATGTCTTATTTGAGGAGATATTTGGCTTCATGTTAAAATTGGGGGGGTTTTCCCTCCAAAATTATGAAGTGAAATGCTAGGTATACAGAATGTCTTCACTTCTATCTCAGGTTTGCCACAAAACCAGAATCCATCAATCAATCCAAGGCAGCTATTAAAGAACCACAGAAAGCTCTGCTTCTCAGTTTCTTCTTGTTAAAGATCTCTTTGGGAGCTTTGGTTCTGTGCTCTGTAGGGAGCTGTGCTGCTAACCCGAAGGCAGCACTTATCTGAGTGCATTTAGAGGCTTTTCAAGAGAAAGATGTGACTGCCTTCTCCTCCCATGTAAAAGGCAGCTAGAAGCAGTTCCAAGTCAACGGCAATGAGTTGAGCATTGAGTTCTAACATTATGACAAACAAAAAAAGATTAAAATTGTCAAGGATTTAATTTTATGTGTAACCATATGTCTTTGCAATCAGTTGCTACACATCAGAGCTGAACAGGGATGAGGGAAGGAGAATTGATGCCTTTGAGCTGTGGTGCTGGAGAAGAGTATTGGATATACCAGGGACTGCTAGGAGAAAGAACAGGTTCATCCTGGAGAGGGTGAAGCCAGGCTGCTCCTTAGAGGCAAGGATTCTGAAGCTTTGCCTGACATATTTTGGACATGTTGCAAGGAGGGACCAGTCCTTGGAGAGGGACATCATGCTTGGGAGGGTGGAGGGACAGCGCAGGAGAGGAAGACCCTTGATGAGATAGATTGATTCAGTGACTGGGGTACTGCAGGCAAGTGTGTCAGAGACAGTAAGATTGGCATAAGATAGAGCAGGGTTTAGGGCTGTTGTACATAGGGTTGCTATAACTCACAGGTGACTTGATGGCACATAACAACAACAAACAATCTTAATGTCTGTGGAAGCAACAGTCAAGAAATCAGAAGACCTTATGCACTGGCAAATCTGCTGTCAAGGACCTCTTTAAAGAGATTAAAGATGTTACTTTGAAGACTAAGGTGGGCCTGACCCAAGCCATCATGATATTTTTAATAGCCTTTTAGTATGTGAAATCTGAACAATGAATAAGAAAGACTTAAGAATAATCAATGTCTTTAAATTGTGGCATTGGTAAAGAGTATTGAATATCCCACAGATTGCCAAGAGAATCTGTTCTAGAAGAAGTGCAGTAAGATGAAACAAGATGGTGTTGGTGTGTTATCTCAGGACAAGCCAATGGCTGGAGAAAGGACAATGCTTGGTAAAGGACAGGGTCAGTGAAAAAAAGGAAGGCCCTCAACAACATAAACTGACATAGCGGTTGCAACGAAGGGTGTAAGCACATCAGAGGGTATCACAAGATTGGGTAGCATTTCATATGCTGTATGTAAGGTTGCTCAGAGTTAGAGGACCTAACAGCACCAGACAACAGCATCCTTATCTATTATAAGAAATGCTGTGGCACTGTAGGTAAAACACTTGGCTGCTAACTAAAAGATCTGTTTGAAACTTCCAGCTGCTGTGCAGAGAAAGCTGGCAGTACAGTTTTTGTAAAGAAGTCTTTGAAACCCTATTGGGCAGGTTTCTTCTGTCCTAGAGAGTCATCTATGAGTTGGAACTGACTCAAGGGTAATGGGGTTACTTTACATCACAAGAGAAAAACAGTACTTGCTTTCTCACTGTATGTCTCAAGCCAGTTCAAACACAGAATGGAAAGTATAAGCGCCTCAAGTTTCTCTTGTTAAAAACAAATTA
>NW_006399988.1:1224454-1230853 GCF_000299155.1 Elephantulus edwardii
TTGGTCCAGTGGTGAGAATCTTTGTCTTCTTGACATTGAGCCTCAATCCATATTGCAGGCTGCAGTCCTTGACACTCTGCAGCATGTGAGACTAGAACTCAAAAATCTTTGCTTCCAAGGAGCACCGTAGTTTCACCTTCTCAAGGACAGACCTGTTAGTTCTCTTGGCAGTTCATGGTATGTTTAATACTTTTCTCCAACACTATAACTCAAAGGCATCTGGTGAGTCTTTCTACCCAAGAACAGGGAATATTTTTCCCATTTGGTTAGGTCTCCTGCTGTTTCTTTTAGTAGTATTACAGGGTTGTTTTGGTTTTGTTGGGTTTTTTTTTTCATTTATATAAAGGTTTTTAGTGTCTCTAGTTAGGGTTGTTGTTGTTGTTATGTGCCATCAAGTTGCCTATGACTCACAGCAACCCTATGTACAACAGCTCTGAAACCTGCCCTATCCTGAGCCAGTCTCACTGACTCTGAGACACCTACTCTCATTACCCCAGTTATTGTATCAGTTCATTTCATTCAGGTCCTTCCTCTCCTGTGCTGTCCCTCCACGCTTCCAAGCATGATGTCCTTCTCCAAGGACTAGTCCCCCCTGGCTACATGCCCAAAGTATGTAAGGTTTATTTCCAAGTATTTCATCTTATGGTTGGCTATTTTAAATAGCATAGCTTCCTTAGCTTCCTTTTTCATGTTTTTTGTTGTTATTGTAGAAAAATCCCACTGATTTTTGTATATAGATTTTATATGCTGCCCCTCTGATAAATTGATCTACTAGATGTAACAGTGTTTGCTTTTTTTCTTGAGTCTTTGAGTTTTCTGGGTACACTATCATGTTGTCTGCATATATCAACAGCTCTTCCCTTTTTATTTTTTTAAAAATTATTTTTCTTAAAGAGGAGCAAACTGGGGGGGGCTGGGCGGGGAGAGAAGTGCAGCAATGAATGAATGGAAATCCAAAATGTAAATATTCATTAAAATTAATAAAATAAAATTAAAAAAACAAACCAAACCAAACCCCATAAGAACCCTTACACCCTCAAATGAATGATTTTGTTGTTATTGTGTATTGCTGAGTTGGAACTGACTCATAGCTGACCCTTCAGTACATATTTAGAGGCTATAAATCCCACAGGAGGAGACTGCCCATTTAGCCATATCAAAACTCATGAGCTCAGTGAGATCTTAAAGGACACAGTGTATAACTTATAAGAAAAACTTTTACTGTTCCCCAAGGAGAGTGTCAAGATTAGATCATCTTTAATTTCCAGCTTTCAATCTCATTCCCATCCCAATTCTGTTCCATTTATAGTTTATAAATTATTATGTATATTATATTTATCCTCTGTACAACATGTGTCAGAGAACTCAATTTGCATTTCCTACTTATTCAAGCTATATGTTGAGCAAATAATTTGAGAAGCGGGAGTATATGAAGAAAACTGCATC
This sequence comes from Elephantulus edwardii, assembly GCF_000299155.1. Lineage (NCBI taxonomy): Eukaryota > Metazoa > Chordata > Mammalia > Macroscelidea > Macroscelididae > Elephantulus > Elephantulus edwardii. The sequence continues at coordinate 1,225,901 of NW_006399988.1, forward strand.
AGCTTTGGAGGAAGAAAACTTGCCATACAAGGTGGTATGACATTGCTTACTGAAAGCAAGAACAACAATCTTCAGTAGGAATTAAATCTCAAAATAAAACAAAAATCCTCATAACTGCATCAACAAGTAAGATCATAAAAAAAAGGAGAATAATATTGGAGTTGTCAAAGGTTTAATACTCAGATCCACAATCAATATCCATGGAAACAGCAGGTAAGAAATAAAATTATGTACTGCATTGGGTAAATCTAATGTAAACGGCCTCTTGAAAATGCTAAAAACAATGCCATTTTGAAAATCAGGTGCACATGACCCATGCCATAGTATCTGTCAACCATGATTCATACACTAAATAGAGTTATCACATAAATGGGAAAGCTCAACAATGCATAAAGAACATTAAAGAAGAATTGATGCCTTTGAATTATGGTAGTGCCAAGAACAATAAACATAGTGTGGACTGCCAGAAGAAAAAAAAATCTTAGAAGAATTGCAGCCAGATGCTCCTTACAATTGAAGATGGTAAGATTTTGAAGAAATACTTTGAAGAAATATTATCAGGAGGGGCCAACCTCCAAAGAAGGACATTTGCCATGCTTGGAAAGTAGAGGGTCAGTGAAAAAAAAACCAAAAAGAAGAAAGGCTTTCATCTGATCAAGTAAGTGGCTATGACAATGAGTTCAATCAGAGTAGTGCTTGTGAAGACAGCACAGCAACAGACAGGGTTTTGTTCTATTGTGCACAGGGTTGCTATGAGTCAGAATCCAGGCATGTGCTGAGGAGCTGCTGGCTGACACCAGGCACTAGCAGGGGAGCAGCTTGCTGTCACCAGGCACGCACAGAAAACTGCTTCCTGAGCCCATCCACACACCAGGGAACTGCTGGCTGATGCCACATGTGCACCAGGAAGCTGTTTCCTGCTGCCACTTGTGTGCCAGGGAATGACACACTGGGGTGAGCAGGAAACCTGGAATCTGAGTGAGTGTGAGCCCTGAACTTCAAGTCCTGTCGTCACCAGCCAGTGCCTGGAACTTCAGTCCTGACACCACCATTTCACCCCCAGAGCTCTGAGCGAGATACATTGTGGGGGGTAACTGGTGTTTAGCTGGATACTGTGGGACCCCTTAAGTTCAATCAGAAGGGAGTGAGACAGCTGGAGCCTGTTCCTGAAGGGAAACCAAGGTTTCCTGGTTTTCCAACCAAGTCTCCACGCTCTGCCTTGCATCTCCTCATATCCAGTCCATCAATTGTCTTTACCACACAGCATCTTGGGCTGCCCTAGCTGAGGCAGTTAGTTGTCTGACAGAGGAGGCTGCTTCCACAGGCCTTTTCTCTATGGAACTAAGAAAAACTTAGGCAAGGTAGCTGCCCTACCCTCTTCTGTAGCAGTGACTTCAGATCAAGAACCTGCTATCGCCTCAGTCATGAAAAACTCTACCATAGCAATGAAATATAGGAAACAGGATACATACCCCCTACACAAGCCCAAAGCAAGATGTCACCTCCCCAAAAGTAACATAGTATCAATGGATTTCCTGAAGCCAGAAAGTCTGATGGCATTTTCTGACACAAAATATAAACAATAACTGAATATTTTCAATGTCTGAAAGACAAACTTTAGAATTACAAGACACCACAAGCAGAAATCAGAGTGACTTTAAAAACAATCCAAAATAATGCAGATGAAACAAATGAGGTATTAGAGGCTCTGGCAAAACAAGCAACCACAATTCAAAATATGAAGATCAATGTTTCAGATGTTGTCAACACGATGGAGGGTCACATGAACAGGGTTGAAATGATGGAACACAGAGCCAGTGAGATAGAAGATAGAATTGTCACCACTGATCTGCTAGAAGGAAAAGCAGAATCAAAAGGTAACAAAACAGAAGAAAACATAAGAATAATGTGGGACACTACATGCACATAATTGGAGTCCCAGAACAGGAAGAAGCAAGAAAAGAAAAAATTGTGGAAGGATTACTAAAAGAACATTTCCCAGGCATAATGAAGAATGAGAGAATTTATACTCAAAAAGCTGAGAGAACACCATGTCGAATAGTCCCCAAAAGAAAACACCACGGCATATCATAGTCAAATTTGCCAGAACCAAAAGTAAGGAGAGAATCCTGAAAGCAGCGAGGCAGAAACAAAGAAAAAACTTTAAGGGAGGGCAAATAAGATTAAGTCTTGATTTCTCAGCAGAAACCATGCAAGCAAAAAGACAGTGGAATGACATATATCGAACACTAAAAGAACACACATGTCAACCAAGAATACAGTACCCAGCAAAACTGTCCATCAAATATGAAGGAGAGATCAAGATATTCCCAGGGAAACAGAATCTAAGGGAGTTTGTAAAAACAAGATCAGTGTGGAAGAAAACACTGAGAGATGTTCTACTTACAGAGGTGCCACACAAAGCACAGTGGACTAAAGTAACTAGCAACAACACCAAAAAGAACTCAACACAATGATAGCAATAAAACCTTGCCTCTCTATAATCACATTGAATGTAAATGGTTGAAATGCATCACTGAAGAAAAAAAGAGTAGCAGATTGGATTAAAAAACCCCAAAATTCATCAATATGCTCTCTACAAGAGACACACCTAAAAAAAATTAAGATAAAGAAAGACTAAAAATAAAAGGGTGGGAAAAAAATATACCAAGCAAATAGCAATAAGAAAAAAGCAAGAGTGGTGATATAAATTTCTGATAAAATAGATTTCAATGCAAAAACCATCATAAAGGACAAGGAAGGTCACTACAAAATGATTAAAGGGCCAAAAAAGAAGATATAAAAATAATAAATATCTGTGCACCAAATGAAAGACCTGCAAGATCCATAAAACAACATTGACAAAACTGAACAAGGAAATAGACAACACTACTATAGTAGTTTGAGACTTCCAATACACCCCTCTCAAGAAAAGACAGAATTTCCAGAAAGAAACTCAACAAAGATGCTGAAAAATTAGACCACAAAATAAACCAACTTGTCACAGTTATTAATAGCATAATGTAAAAAACAACAACAAACAAACAAAAACAGTATACCTTCTCCAATATGCAAGGAACATTCTCCAAAATAGATGATATTCTAGGACATAAGGCAAGCATCAATAAATTAAAAAGCATAGGAATAATAAAAAACATCTTCTCAGAACACAATGTTACAAAATTAGAATAACAAGAGGATAAAGCAGAAAAAATCCATACATTTGGAAGCTGAACAATACCTTGCTTGAACATGAGTGGGTACTAGAAGAAGTAAAAAAAGGAAATTAAAAAGTTTCTTGAAACAAATGACAATGAAAACACCACTTACTAAAACCTCTGGGAAACAGTCAAAGCAGTAATTAGAGGTCAATTTCTAGCAATTAGCAAGCACATGAAAAGACAGGAAAAAATGACCAGTGACTCTCTAACCAAACATCTCCAACAAATTGAAAAAGAACAGCAAGAAAACTTGTCAAACTCCAAAAAACACTGAAATGATAAAAATTCAGGCAGAAAGAAATGAAATAGAAAAACAACTGAAACCATCAACAGAACCAGGAGTTGGTTCTTCAAAAGGATCAATAAAATTGATAAACCACTAGCAAAACGAAAGAAGGAAAAGACACAACTAATCCAAATAAGGGATGAAATGGACAATGTCCCAATGGAACCAACTAATATAAAAAGGTTGATGATGGAATATTTTTAAAAACTATACTGATACAAATATGAAAACCTAGAGGAAATGGACAAATACCTAGAAAATCACACCCTACCTAAACTGACACGAATAAAAATTGAACACCTGAACAGACCCATTACAAAAGAAGAAATTGAAATGTTACTAAAACAACTTCCAGCCATAAAAAGCCCTGGACCAGATGGTTTTACAAGTGAATTTTATCAAACATTCAGAGAAGAACTGTCACCAACTTTACATAAAGTATTTCAGAAAATAGAAAAAGATGAAATTCTCCCAGACTCATTCAATGAAGCAAATATATCCTTGCTACCAAAACCAGGTAAAGACACCACCCATATAGAACTACAGACCAATATCTCTCATGAACATAAAGGCAAAAATCCTGAATAAAATGTGGCCAATAGAATCCAACAGGACATCAAAGATGGGATTCATAACAGGTACACAAGAATGGTTCAAACTAAGAAAAACAGTGTATTTCATCACACTAATAAAGCAAAGAACAGGAAACAAAATAAATTGATGCAGAAAGGGTCTTTGACAAAATACAACACCCTTTCCTCATTAAAACACTCAGCAAAATAGGAAAAGAAGGGAATTTTCTTAACATAGTAAAGAGTATATCTGCAAACCTGAGAGCCAACGTTGGTCTCAATGGAGAGACATTAAAGGAATTCTCCTTGAGAACAGGATGCCAACTATCACCTCTCCAATTTAATACTATATTAAAAGTCTCAGTGGTAGCAATAAGACAAGAAAAGGAAATAAGAGGTATCCAAATTAGCAAAGAGGAAGTAAAATTATCTCTAAATGCAGATGTTATGATAGTACACTTAGAAAACCCTAAAGAATCAGCAAGAAAACTACTGGGCATAGTTGACAAATTCAGCAAAGTGGCAGGATACAAGATCAATATACAAAAATCAATTGGATTTCTTTACAGTGACAAAGAGAATGCAGAGCTAGGAAAAAAAATACTCTTCAAAATAGCTTATCACAAGATTAAATACTTGGGAGCAAATGTAATTAGAAACCGAAAATATTTATTCAAAGAAAATTACAAAATATTACTACAAGAAACAAAAAGAGACCTGGAGATGTGGAAGAATATCCCTTGCTCATGGATAGGAAGACTCAATATTGTGAAAATGACAATACTACCAAAGGCAATTTATACATTCAATGTAATCCCAATACAAATACCAATCCCATTCTTCAACGAGATGGAAAAGGCAATCTCCAATTTCA
>NW_006399988.1:1231823-1232373 GCF_000299155.1 Elephantulus edwardii
GTGCAACCACTATGGAAGGTAGTATGGTGTTTTCTCAAAAAGTTGGAAATAGAAATACCATTTGACCCAGCAATTCCACTACTGGGAATATACCCTAAAGAAATCAGAACTGTCACCCAAGCAGATGAATGCATACCTAAGGGTTTATTGCTGCTTTGTTCACAATAGCAAAGAGCTGGAAACAGCCCAAGAGCCCACCAACAAACGAATGGATAGAGAAGCTGAGTATATTCAAACAATATTATGCAGCACTGAAAAACAAACAAACTCATGAAATATTAAAATGGATGACCATGGAGGACATTATGCTTAGTGAAATATCTTAGTCACAAAAACATAAATACCGTATAATGCCACTGATATGGGTGTTGGGGAAAACTAAGAAGAGAGTGGATAAATAATGTACTCGGCATTGAAACAGATGAGGGAGAGAACTGTATAAAAGGAATATATGATTAGGTATTATTGGCATGACAAGAGTCCAGAATAAGAGTTGCACAGTAAAGTGATCTAGGGGGGAGGGGAGAACTGTATAACAATGAAAGAATTT
>NW_006399988.1:1233446-1237429 GCF_000299155.1 Elephantulus edwardii
ATTCCCATTCTTCTCAGAGTCAGCCACAGTTTGTTATGATCCACAAAGTCAAATGCCTTTGCATAGTCAATGAAACAGAAATTTAAAAAAAAAAATTATTTCCACTCTGCCCATTCAGTGTGAAGCAACAAAATTTTCTTTCAAACTACCACCTTTTGAGAAATAGAAATCTCAGTATTTTATGATTTTTTCCCTTTCACCAATCTAAACTACTAGATGGAATATGTACTCTGTATAAAGTCAAGTTGATTGCATTAAAAGATATTTCATTTAAAAAATTGGCCTACATAGATGAATTTTAAGAAACAACATATGATCAAGAGGCAATGATGATGTAGGAGGTAGTGCAGGGTGCTCAAAAGGAATAGATGGAATACCAACTGACATATTTTAACAAACAGATGCTGCCCTGGACATGCTCACGAGATTGTGTCAAGAACTCTAGAGAACAATTACCAGGCAAAATGACTGGAAGAGATGAATATTTATTCCCATTTAAAAAAAAAAGTGACCCAACGGAATGTGGAAATTATCATACAAATCACTCATATTACACACTAGCAAAAGCCTCCTGGAGATTATCCAGAAACAACTGGAACAATACATTGGCAGACGACTACCAGAAATACAAGCCCAGTTTTAAAGAGGTCATGGCATTAGAGACGTTATTGCCAATGTCAGGTGGATCGTGGTAGAAAGCAAAAAGTACCAAAGATAATTATCTGTGTTTCATTGACTATGTAAAGGCATTTGACCGGGTGGATCACAACAAATTGTGGTCAACCTTGTGGAGAATGGAAATCCCTGAACACCTGATAGTGGCTTTGTAAAATCTCTACTTGGACCAGGAAGCAGTCTCCAGAACAGAAGAGGGAAATATTGCATGGTTAAAAATCAGGAAAGGACTGTGTTAAGGATGAATCAATCCTATCTCCATATCTTTTCAATCTATATGCAGAACAGACCAGTAAGGAAGTTGGGCTTTATGAGGAGGAATGTGGCATCAGGATTGGAGGAAGTCTCATCAATAACCTGTATTATGCAGATTACACAACCTTCCTTGTTGAAACTGAAGAAGATCTGAAGAGCTTGCTTCAGAAGATCAAGGACTGGAGTCTTCAATGTGGATTGAAGCTCAACATTAAGAAGACACATTTTCTCACCACTGGGCCAAATGGCAGCACCATGATGGATGAAGAAGACATCGAGGTTTTTAACGGTTACAGTTTGCTCAGCTCTCCAGTCAACACTCTTGGCTTCAGCAGTCAGGAAATCAAAAGATTAACTGCATTAGGTAAATCTGCTCTCAGGGACCTATCCAGAGTACTGAGAAGCAACAATGACATTCTAGAGACTAAGGTATGTCTGATGCAGGTCATGGTCTTTGCATTTACTTGCTATGCATCAGATATCTAGACAATGACCAAGGATGACAGAAGAATTGAAGTCTTTGAGTTGTAGTGCTGGAGAAGAGTATTGAACGTACCACGCACTGTCAAGAAAAGAAATAGGTCTGTCTTGGAGAGGGTGAAACCAAATTTCTCCTTGGAGGCTAGGACTTTGAAACTCCATCTCATATACTTTGGGCATGTGGCCAGGAGGGACCAATTCCTTGGAGGATGGAATGACAGTGTAGGAGAGGAAGATCCCGGATGAGATGGATTGATACAGTGATTAGGACAATTAGGGTAGATGTGTCAGTGAGACTGGCTCAGGACAGGTCAGGCTTCAGAGCTACTATATATAGTGTCGCTATCAGTTGCAGGTGACTCAACAGCACAACTTTCATATCTAAAAATCACCAAATAAAGTAAATTTTTAACAACATGGACCTAAGACTAAAGACAAGGACTATAAACTTCATTAAAGAAAAGCTAGGAACAACGCTAGAAGTCCTAATCCACAACATAAACAGCCTTCCAAGTATCCTGAAAAACCTGCAACTAGGAGAAGATAAAGTAGATGAATGGAATCTTCTAAGAATCAAATCCCTATGCACATCCAAAAACTTCTCCAACAGGGTAAAAAGGGAAGCCACCGGCTGGGAAAAAGTATTTGGTAAGGATAATATCAGATAAGGGACTTATATTTAGAATTTATAAAATACTTGAGCACCACAAGAAGATAAAGGTGAATACTCCAATAGAAAAATGGGCACAGGATATGAACAGACACTTCATCAAAGAAGACATTCAGATGGCTAACAAACACATGAAGAAATGCTCAAAATCCCTAACTCTAAGAGAGATGCAAATTAAAACAACTACGAGATATCATCTCACCCCAGTCAGGATAGCAAAATTTAACAGAACAGCAAGCAACAAATGCTGGTGAGGTTGTGGAGAAACTGGAACCCTTATTCACTGCTGGTGAAACTGTAAAATGGTGCAACCCCTGTGGAAGGCGGTATGGTGCTTTCTCAAAAAGTTGCAAAGAGAGATACCATTTGACCCAGCTATCCCACTACTGGGAATATACCCTGAAGAGACCATAGCTGACATCCAAGCAGATATATGCACACCCATGTTTATTGCGGCTTTGTTCACAATAGCAAGGAGTTGGAAACAAGTGCCCATCAACAAACGAATGGCTAGAGAAGCTGTGGTATATTAACACAATGGACTACTACGCTGCACTGAAAAACAAGGAACTCATGCAATATTATTCAAAATGGGTGACTCTGGAGGACATTATGCTGAGTGAAGTATCTCATTCACAAAAGGACAAATACTGCATGATGCCACTGTTGTAAAACAGGACTGACCTTGGGGTTGGGGAGAGACTGAGAAAGATGAGTTCAATAATGTATACTGCATTGGAACAGATGAGGGAGAAAACTGTTTAAAAGGGATATATGATTAGGTATTTTTGGTCATGACAGGAGTCTAGAGCAAAGTCTACATGGTGGAGTGGACCTGGGGGAGGGTTTGTAAAACAATGAAAGAATTTTTTTTTTACTTTTCCAAGAGGGTAGTGTACTAGGTGGAGGATTGGGAGGGGAGAAAATGTAACAATGAATGAACAGAAATCCAAAGTCTCTGTAAATTTTGACTGAAATTAATAATAAATTCAAATTAAAAAAAATTTAAAAGTTTTTAAGAACAGCAAATTATGATTCATTAATTTTTGCTCAGTATTTAATTTTAAGCTTGGATTTCTAAATGCCAACAATTTCCCACATGATCTTTTTGGTGAAAAGCATAAGGAAGTCAAACTGCTTACTATCTGTTTTCCCTTATTAGTGCCACTAAGTTTGCCCTGCCTCATGGTAACTCCACATATAACGGAACACAAAGCATGTAGTTGTGAGCCATGCTCAAGACCAGTTACAAATGGAACATCAGATGCTGAGCCCCTTAGCCCATCCTAGCTGGTATGGTGACAGAGAATGCTAGTTTGCTCTCCCAGCACATCTTAGTCTGGAAGCTCTGCTGAAATCTAAAATCAGGATCATGTTGTTTTTACTTATTGTGGAGTCAGAATCGACCCATGGCTTACCTTCTGGTGCATTTTCAGAGACAGTTAATTGCACAGGAGGAGACAATCCATCCTTCTCCCGCAGAGCAGCTGGGAGATACAAACCATGTGTTTTTGGGAAAGACAGAGGAGGAAGAAAAGGTGGATGTCAGAAGAGACTCTGAATATTGCACTAGCGTGCGGGGAAGCCAAAGCAAAGGGAAGAAATTAAGAAGTTAAGGAGCTGAACAGAAGGTTTCAAAGGGCAGCACAGGAAGACAAAGTAAAGTATAATAATGAAATGTGCAAAGAGCTGGAGTCAGAAAATCAAAGGGTCCAAACTTGCTCTGTATTTCTTAAGTTGAAGGAACTGAACAACAGATTAAAGGCTCAAGTTGGAATACTTAAGGATGTTTTGGGCATCCTTTCAAAGAAGATGGAAGGAGTATACAGAGTCATTGTACCAAAAGGAATTGGCGGACACAGAAGAATTTCACAAAACAATGTATGAGCAAGAGCCTGTGGTG
>NW_006399988.1:1237540-1241959 GCF_000299155.1 Elephantulus edwardii
TTAAGATATTTCAACAAACAGATGCTGCCCTGGATGTGCTCACAAATTTGTGCCAAGAAATCTGGAGGACAACCACATGGCCAACTGACTGGAAGAGATCTGGATTTGTTCCCATTCCAAAACAGTGACCCAACTGAGTGTGGAAATTATTGAACAATATCATTAATATCATATGCAAGTAGATTCTGCTGAAGATTATATAAAAACAACTGGAACAGCACATTAACAGAGATCTGCCAGAAGTGCAGGCTGGGTTTAGAAGAGGCTGTGGTACTAGGAATATTCTAACTAATGTCAGGTGGATCTTGGCTGAAAACAGGGAGTACCAGAGTAATGTCTCTCTGTGTTTCACTGACTATGCAAAGGCATTTGACTGACTAGATCACAACACACTGTGGCTGAGACTAAGAAGAATGAGAACACTTGATTGTGTGTATGCTAAACTTTTGCTGAAACTGAGGAAGACTTGAAGTGTTTTCTGCAGAAAGTCAAGGACTGCAGCCTTCAATATGAATTGAAGTGCAACATCAAGAAAACAGAGATTTTCACCACTGGGCCTATTGGCAACATCACGATAGATGGTGAAGAGATTGAGATTGTTAATAGTTTTAGTTTGGTTGGCTCCACAATCAACACTCTTGGTACCAGTAGCCAGGAAATTAAAAGACAAATTGCATTGGAAAAATCTGCTGTCAGAGACCTCTCCAAAGTACTGAAGAGCAACAGTGTCAGTCTGAAGACTAAGATGTGCCTGATCCAGGCCATAGTCTTGCAATTATTTGCTATGCATCAGAGACCTGGACAATGACTAGGGATTACAGAAGAACTGATGCCTTTGATCTGTGGTGCTAGAGAAGAGTATTGAATATACCATGGACTGCTAGAAGAAACAGGTTTATCTTAGAGAGGCTAAGACCAGTCTGCTCCTTGGAGGCAAGGATTTTGAAGCTTCATCTGACATACTTTGGACAAGTTGCAAGGAAGGACCAGTACTTGGAGAGGGACATCATGCTTGGGAGAGTGGAGGGACAGTGCAAGAGAGGAAGACCCTCGATGAGATGGATTGATTCAGTGACTGGTAGGTGTGCCAATAAGATTGGCACAAGACAGTGTTTTGAGATATTGTGCATAGCGTAGCTATGAGTCACAGACAACTCGACAGCACATAACAACAGCAGCACAACTTCTTGCACTAGACCACCAGAGCTCCCTAATCAGGATGATAGCAATGTGCAAATCTCCAATGACAGATGAGGGGTGACAACACAAAGGTGCTAAGGCTAGGAACTGTTGCTAACCTAAAGGTTGTTAGGTGTCATTGAGTTGGAATTGAGTCATAGCTGACTCTCCAGCAGCTTTTCAGGAACTATAAACTGTTCATCTTTCTCCCACAGAGCAGCATAGATCTGAACCACATGCCTCTGGGCTGGCAGCACAACTCCTTATCCACTAGGTCTTTCCAGAATTCTATAACCTAAAGGTGGCTGGCTCAAATTCACCAGCAGCTTCAAGGGAGTAAGATGATCACTCACCACTATGGCAGTTCACAGTTTCTAAAAATTCATTATAGTTAGTTCTGACTTAACAGTAATGAGCTGAGTACCACAAACAGGGAGCAAGAATTCTACGACTGAGCCACACTTGCTCCCATGTTACTATATGATTGCTATTAGCTTTCCATAAAGCGGAAATGTTTGAGCTTTTAGTCATGCTTTCAGTAAACTTTTCTTCACATCGAGAAGAGGCTCAAAGAAGACATCACATGACACATAAACTTACTGATTCTAGTAGCTTATCACACTGATTGTCAAGGAGAGTTACACTAGAGCAGCAAAACAGCATGGACTGAGAAATGGCAAAGTGGCTAAAGGAGAGGCAGGTATTTTCTCCTGGGGAGGGACTGCTGTGGGAATGGAAATGAGAATGGAGAAGAGGGCCAGGATCTTGGAAAAGCACAGGGTACCCAGATCAGCAGGGAGGAAGAGAGCCGAACACCACAGAGGAGCCAAGGAATTCGGCAGACTAGGTTCATGGCCAGCACAAACAACTTCAGGACTCAATGGTGAGCAGGGCATGTTGGGGGTTTTACCACACACAGCAGCAGGCATACTGAACGGAGCGTTCCAGGCACGTGTTCACATCTACACCAGGTGCCTCAAACTGCAAGATTCCCATTACAATACATTCTGAATTCATGTGGGTATTCTACACAAATCCACTGCAAAAATGGACATAAATGTTCCATCATTTGGCAAAAAAAAATCTTATTCCCACAACAAACACAACAACACTCGGTAAAGATTCCTGATAATCTTTCAGGACAATATATCCCATAAAATAGCAATGAGAGTATTTCCTCATAAAGTCATAGACGTGGTAACAGCTACTCTGCCTTGATTTTCACAACTTGTTAAGGTGTCATGTATTTATTACATTATATAATATCTATTATCTATGAAATAATATCTATTACTTCAAAGCCATAAAACTGTCTCAGCTGTTCATTAAATGTGCCCAAATAAGGGATGTGCTGAGCACTGATGCAAAGAGCAAAGAGAAGAAACAACCTGAGCCTCAGAAATTAAGATCCCTCTAGCTCATCCTCAGGACATCCCAGAGGCAGGGATCCTCTAGCATTTCACGAGATTTCCAACAGGCTCCCATGGTGTGGAGAGCCCCCTACACTTGAAGGCACGTCTATGCTCTGCCCAGGCACAAGCAACTCTGAGAAGGGCGGGATATGCACAGAGGCTGACTGCAGCTGGCCAGGGCCATGGCATGCTATCAGGCTCACTCTAAGTCTCTTACAGGGTTTCTGAGCCATATAGTTAGCTGATTTCCTGGGACAAATGCCTTCCTAGGATGAGAAGACTAGATAGAAGAGGATGAGAGAAACCACAAAGTAAACTATAGGGGACTGAATGACTTCTTCATGCTCCCATATGTAATGGAAAAGGACATCTTTAGCATAAACACATGCTATCAAAAGAAGAGGTAGAGGCTCACAAACTTCAAAGCCCCTGAGCTGTGGTGCAGAGACCACTAACAGGATCACCCTCTAGAGATGTGGAATGAGTCAAAGTATACAGGGGAAACCCAATTCCATGAGTGAGCCTAAACAGGACTGCTCACGGGGAGTGGAGCTTGAGGAAGACTGAGTGGGTCCTGGTGTCCCTTTAGTCTTCACAGATCACAGTTCTAAGGTCCTGTTGCTCTGCCCCTGGGCCTAGATGAATGCAGAGCTGTGCCCCTTGCCCCGTACTCTGATGGACAGCAAGCTTTCAATGAGGTTATCAGATTCCAGAACACAATTTAGGGGGGGACACATCTCCTCACATGGAAAGTAAGACCCAGAGGGAGTCATGTTCTGGAGTTTAGGACCACGTCTGGCATACTAACCCAGAGTGGGGACAGCTACTAGAGGTTAGAGAGGTTTAAAGAGAAGAAGTGGAAAGAATAAAGGCAGAAAGAGGCCTTCACTTCTTTACGTAAAGGCCGTCAACTATACTGACTGCAAGAACAGCAACTTCAGCTCTGCACACAGCTGGAAAAAGAGGTGCACACTGGGTGGTGCTGCCAGAGCCCATGCCAGTGCGAGCACCCACCAGGCTAACAGCCCTTGTACTCACCCAGGGCCTGTCCCTCACCAACCTGAAGGACAAGACATCTAGAGAACCCAGACAAGTCAGACAAAAAAGAAAAAATTTCTGTCGCCACAGAAAAGGCAAAACATCATTTATAACTCCTTGCAGTATTCTATAATGTGACGTTGAAGTTGGGACTATTTGCATGTTAATGGAAGCCAGAAAACAGGAGATGTACTGCATAACAGCAGATTCTTTAAAAATAAGCTAAGAGTACTAATTTCTGCATAACCCTTAAAGTAGATGAAAAATAGCCATACTCGTCATTGCTTTAGGGTTCACCTAAAAATTTCCATACTGTGACAACAAACGAAACACACAAGTATAGGAGGGGTGCAGATCGCACACCCTCAGATCTTGAAAGGGTTGTCCGTTTGAGTCTCTTTTCAGTGGAAGAGCAAACCCAGGTCTCTGTTGCTAAGTTTTTCCACTGACAGTCACAAAGCCAAGGATGAGAAAAGTCATCATGTCACTGTCTCCTCTGTGTCCTGCAGTCCCTTCATGCAGTTAGGGTGCCTCTCTGTATTTACAAGCATGCACACCAGAATACTAGGATCACCCGCAAATGGATTTAGGGAGGGTGGAGGTGCTCTTAGGAAGAGTTATTTTTGGGGATATCATACACCTGATCTTTTATAAAAAGTAGAATTTTAAAAGAACAGAATTTATTTAATTTAAAAAGAAAGTGAAGAGGAAAACTTCCCAGACATAATGAAGAATGAGAGAATATATATTCAGGAAGCTCAGCGAACACCATATAGATTCGACCCCAAAA
>NW_006399988.1:1247202-1252114 GCF_000299155.1 Elephantulus edwardii
AAATAAATAAAAAAATTAAAAAGAAAGGAAAAGTTCTTTATAAGAACTAAGGGACTAAGGGAGTTTGGGGGGCTTTGTGGTAAAGGATCTGTTCTACCAACCCAAAAACAAGTGGTTCAAATCCACCAGCTGCACTGAGGGAGAAAGATGGGCACTCTCCTTCCATGCAATTTATAGCTCCTAAAAACCACTGAGGGGCAGTTTCAACTCAGTGGTGCCTAACAGCAACAACAAAAACAAAAACAATAAACTTAAAGGACAAATATCCAGAGTGCTGCCAAGGTAAGTGGAATACTACAATTTTTAAAAGCTTTCTATATTTTCCTATATCTGAAAATTTCTCTAATAGCGTGACTCTTACATTCAAGGGGAAAAAGTTATTTTCTTGGTTGGTGTTAAGTATGAATCACAGTGATCCTGGGAACAGAGCAGAACATTACTCTATCTTGTGCCATCCTCATGATCTCTACCGTGCTTAAAGAACTTTGTGTCAGTTACTGTGTCAATCAACAAGAGGGTCTTCCCCTCTTTTGCTGACCCTCTACCTTTCCCGTATTAGTAACCAGCATTATGCTGTTGATACAACCTTGCTTGCTGAAAGTGAGGAGGACTTGAAGCACTTGTTGTAGAAGATCATAGAATACAGCCCTCATTAAGGATTTTAATGCATTTTAATGTCAAGGAAAAAAATTCTTACTACATCACGATGGATGGAGAAAAGATTGAAACTTTCAACAACTTCATCTCACTTGGATTCATAATCAATTGTTCTTGGTACCAGGAGTCATAAAATCAGGAGACGTACTGCACTGGGAAATTCTGAAGTTAGGAACCTCTCCAAATAATTAAGGAATAATGATGCCAGTTTGAGTACTAAGGTACATTTGATTTAGGACATGGTCTGTCTGATCACTTGCTATGTATCTGAGAGCTGGATAATGAATAAGGATGACAGAAAAAGAATTGATGCCTTTCAGCTGTGGTGTTAGGGAAGACTAATGAACATCCCATGCACTGCCAAAAGAACAAACAAATATGTCTGGGGAAAAGTTCAGTCAGAGTACTTTTTGGAGGCAAAGATAAAGCTTCGCCTCACATACTTCAGGCATGTTGCTAGGAGGGGGTATCCCTTGGAGAGGGACATGATGCCTGGAAAGGCAGAGGGTTAGCAAAGAAGAGAAACACCCTCAATCAGGTGGATTGGCACAGTGACTCACAATGGGCTCTAGTGTGTCAGGAAGTGTGAGGATGGCCTAAGATAAGATAGGGTTCAGATCTGTTGTTCACAGGGTTGCTATGAACAACAGGGCACTCAACTTGACAGCACTTAATGACAACAACTACCTTTCCCATGCTAAACTGAAATAAATTACAGGAAGTAAAGCTTAGTTTTAACAGCAGCTAGAAAATGCCACCGCTGCAACAGCTGACCTCAGAACTCCAGTTTTCACTTTCAATACTCAGAGCATCATGGTGTGGACTCCCAGGGTGTCTCTCCAATTAGCCTGTAACTGACACTACCTTGTCCCCTAGAAATACAACAGCCAAAGATGATCTGACCTCAGCTTTACTGAAATACACCAAGAGATACACAGTGGCAAATACAGAGATATACTGGAAACACAGTTGTTGGTTTTTGTTGTTGCTGTTGGTATTAACAGTGGACCTGGTTATTAGAAAAGAAGCAGATTAAAGAGAAGTTCAATTTCTTGTCCTTAAGTAAACTTTTCTCAGGAGTTGCCATGAAATGGCTGAAGTGACCTTATTTTATCCTCACCATGTCCCTGACACACTGCTGGACAATTTATCTCTGAAAAACAGAACCACCTAAAATATCAGGGAAACAATTCTTATAAATCAGTGTAGATGTAACCAGGAGTCAGTAAGGGATCACATCTCTATCCAGGGGCACAGGTTGGCTGGCATAGGACTAAGTGACCAGATGCCAGATGGGACAGCCTGTGTAAGCCTAGGTGGAAAAAGGCAGCTCATGAACATTGAGGGCTCCAATGAACCTGATGCTGCTGAGCCACTGTGGACTTTGGAAAGGTCAACTGAGTGTGGGCACCCAGCTCACCATGAAGCACACGCAAATAACTGGCCAATGTTCTCACAGCTACACTGATGAGTCTCAGTACAGTGACTCTGAATCTGTGTTGTGAACATACAACAGCCTAGTCTATCCACTAAAAGACTGTCTGGTGACAGGGAGGGCTTTGTGCTAATTTAAACAGTACATAAGGCTGAGTCCTTGAAAACACTGTACAGTATATGTGGGTCAATTTCCAGAAAAGTACAGGCCGATCAATGCAACATAGCCTCCACCTGACAATCACTGTGGGCTCTGCTCCACCTCTATCCCCTATCAGCACTGCCACTTTCCTCCAGACACCTACCAACCCAATATAGCATAATATGGACCAAAAATCAGTCATGACCTTGAACCATCAGAAAAGCCCCATTTTTAAAATAATCTGAGAAGAAATTCTTAAAAATATCTAATACACATACTTCATATGATGGGAGTGGGGATAAAATTATGATGCAATACAATACACTAATATCAAGGAGAAGTGAAGAAAAGCACTTTACACTTTTATGGTGTGTATGTCCACAAGCTCAGGCTTTAGCATCCTGTAAGAAACATGGAGGGACATGGAGGACTGGAGCACCCTGTACACGGCTGCTAGACCAGTCTGAAGCAGTGGTGCTGTGGAAACTGGAATATGGCAAAGGCATCCTTACTGGAGGGCAAGATAGTCCAGAATAGCAAACTCGTATAAAAAACAAATGACAGCCTTCCCAGATTTACCTGGAAGCCACATTGTAGGAAAATTCAGTTTCTGATAAAGCTGTGTATAGTCTAGTGAAGCACAATGTTTAGGCAGACTTGGGCCTGGTGCCAACCCAACTGGTAGTTGCGTGCTCCTCTAGCACCCAACTATACTGTGAGCTCCAAGGCAGACCACCCTCTCAATGTGACACCAAATCTATCCCGTGAGACCACTCCTTTATTCCATGCTGCTCCCAAGGGGCAGAATCCATGGGGCCCAATATTTGTGCAGCTACCCATGTGGAAGGGAGCCCATAAGAAGCTCATCTCTCTCAGTCACTTGGCACAGGGCTGTGGGTGGGCACCCATTCCCCTCCTTTCTTCTTGAGGAGCACTGTTGTGGAATGTTGGGGAGGAAGGGAGTCCCTCTGGCCAGGACGGATTGCCTAAGCTCCAGATAAGTGCAAGCCTCCCAACGGTCTTTAATGCGGGGTAGAGAAAGCTCCCCTGTGTTTGGCTGTACCAGCTTGAGAAAGCTCACCACCTGGGAAGACGGCTGCCATGTCTGTTGAGCTGGCAGTGGTCCACACGAGGCTGAAGTTCTCCTAACCAATCCACATGTCCCACATCTGTAAGCCCATCCTATCCTGTTTTCTTGTGTATATAAATGCAGTGCTTGTCCCAATAAAACTGAGCTGGATTGACTCTCTGATCCTCTCCTGGAGTGGTGTATCTCTGCCGTGCTTACTCCCATCAGAGTGTTGCTGTAAAATTGCCAGTGAACTGACAGCAACAGAACACCATCCTTACCTGGTCACCCTAGAGACCAAACCTGGGAAGGTGGACTCCTGTTGGGGTGTTCTCATATGAGCTCCTTCCCATGAAGGAGAGGAGACTCGCACAAAAGAAGTGCTCTTCCACCAGAAGGCTCAGTCAGAAGCATTTAGGAAAATGGGTTTACATTATAAGCTTACAGCCAAAATAAAACATACTCTCAAATCCTGGAATGAACAAAAGAAACAAGAACCTGGTTTTGCAAACACATGGCCACACTCTGTGATATGGTAAATTCCTCTTGCATATGTTTTGTTAGGCCTTTTGAAATCACCTGGATTCATTAAAGTATCACTATTTGCATTTTTTAAAGATCTCTTAAGAGCTACCCAATTCCCCAATTCTATAAACTTTTAAATACTTAAAACACCATAAAATACTTGGCAATACAGTACTACATATATTTAGAATGTATATAACCTTATGGGAAAAAATAAGAGAATCTAAACTAACTTATTTAATGTTTAGATAATAAAATCTTTCTACGTATGTATCCAAACTTACATCTGCAAGAAAATGCATCAACAAATAGAACATTTACAGACTGCATGGTTGGTGTAGAATCTAGGGAGCAGAAAGGACGAGGCAACAGGAATCAAAATTTTAGGTAACATGTTCCAGCAATGTTTGAAGAATTGTAAAATATATACATAAACAAATTGTAAGATACTTTAAAGCTTTCTTTTGTGCATAAGAATATGAAATAAGAGGAAAGTTTAAGATTAAACACACCCAGAGTTGAAGATGTAGAGAAACTGGAATCCCTAAACCTTTTAAGTAGTAATGGACCAGGTGAAAGCCACTCTGGGGAGAAATTTGGCAGCTTCTTAAAGAGGTACATATATAGGCCAGTATCTCTTATGAACATAGATGCAAAAATCTTGAATAAAATATTGGCCAATAGACTACAACGATACATCAAAGAAATCATCTATCATGACCAAGTGAGATTCATAACAGGCATGCAAGGATGGTTCAATATAAGAAAAACAATTAGGACCCTTTCTACGAAGATGGCGCCGAAAGCAAAGAAGGAAGCCCCTGCCCCTCCCAAAATGGAAGCCAAAGCAAAGGCACTGAAGGCCAAGAAGGCAGTCCTGAAGGCGTCCACAGACAAAAAAAAAAAGAAGATCCGCACATCACCCACGTTCCAGCGGCCTAAGACACTGAGACTCCGACGGCAGCCCAAATACCCCCGGAAGAGCGCTCCCAGGAGAAACAAGCTTGACCACTATGCCATCATCAAATTTCCCCTGACCACTGAGTCAGCTATGAAGAGGACAGAAGATAACAACACACTTGTGT
>NW_006399988.1:1256194-1259543 GCF_000299155.1 Elephantulus edwardii
AAAAAAAAAAAAAATCGAAAGAAAGGAAAAGAAAAAAAAGAAAGATTGTAATATTGTATTAGTACCATCCTCCCTTAAAAAAAATCCATGTGGAGGTGGAACCAGGGCACAGCCTGCATACATGGAGGGAAGCTTCTCAGTGATATATACACCACGTAGGTACACATAACTACAAATCTCAGAAGTCTGAGGGTCATGCCACCTTTAAGTTTTGGAGTTCAGAGGGCAACTCCGTGGACAGAGGGAGGCAGGGCACAGCCTGCACACATGGAGGGAAGCTTCTCAGTGATACCTACACCATACAGGTACAAGTAACTACAAATCCCAAAAGTCTGCAGGTTAATGCCACCTTTAGGGAAGACAACAGTATATACCAAATCTAAAGGATTTATCAACCTCCCCTGGAAAACTAGTGTAGCATTGAGGATTAAGTTACTTTGGGGAACAAACTGCTATCTGGCCTGACCATGTGGGTCCCCTTAACTCAGACAACAGGGAGGTCCTGGGCATCTTGATGGAGGTAAGAAGCCATTTCCAGAAGGGAATAAGAGGCTTCCTCTTTGATCACTAAGGTACTTTGAGGAACAAAGTGCTGTCAGACCCTCGGCCTTGCAGGCCTCAGGCCAAAAAGGGAGCACAAATATATACGTGCTTCTCAAAACATTGCTGTGGACCAGCATGAACATTTGAGAGCCATAAGAACTGCAAGCATCGGTGGGAAGCAGTGAGCCACCGTGGGAAGCAGCAAGTTGTGACAGGGAGCAGTAAGCCAAAGCAGGACCCAATAGCTAGGAGCAAGCAAGACAGCAGGTATTTGAGGGAGGTACTTAGGAACAACTGTGGGACCCCATCACCTTTAGGAGGCGGGGCTGAAACAGCTGGAGCTCAACTGGGATGGCAGACACAGTTCTTAACGGGAAAACCAAGGCGTCCTGGTTTTCAATTCAGGTCCACACACACACACATCCCTCCCTCCCTGCATCTGTGTGCACGACTCCCCTTCCTGCCCACACGTGAGTCTGTGCGTGCATGCACCAGACATTCATATCTGCTCATGTACCTGCCCACCCTTCTCCTGGAGCAGTGACATCGATCAAAAACCAGCTATCACCTCAGACATGAAAATCTCTACCACAACAATGTCCTGAAAGAAGCAGGGTGCCTGACTTGCCACACAAGGCCAAAGAAAGATATCACTCACACAAAAAAATGACAAAATAGCAATGGACCTTCTGAAACCAGAAAGTCTGATGGAACTTTATGACACAGAATTTAAAAGAACAATGATTGAATATTTCCAATGGGTTAAAAACAAACTTGAAGAATTACTGGACACTGCAAGCAAAAATAAGAAGGAGCTTAAAAAAAAAAACAATGCAGATAAAACAAATGAGGCATTAGAGGTGCTGGAAAAACAAGAAACCATGATCAAAAATATGAGGTCCAAGGTTTCAGATGTTGTCAACATGATGAAGGGACATGTGAACAGAGCTGAAGACATGGAACAAAAAAATCAGTGAAACAGAAGGTAGAATTGTCACCACAGATCTGCCAGAGCAAAAAGCAGACAAAAAAGAAGGAAACAGAAGAAAACCTAAGAATAATGTAGGAAACCAGCAAGAGAAAGAACATGTGCATCACTGGAATCCCAGAACAGAATGAAGCAAGTAAAGGAAATGAAAAAGTTGTGGAAGAATTACTAGAAGAAAACTTTTCAGGCATAATGAAGAAGGAGAGAATATGAATTCAAGAAGCAGAGCAAACAACACATAGTATAGACCTCAAAAAGACAAAAGACCAAAGTATATCTATCATAGTCAAATTTGCCAGAACCAAAGATAAGGAGAGAATTCTGAAAACAGAGAGGGTGAAACAAAGAGTAACCTATAAGGGAGAATAGATAAGACTAAATGCCGATTTTTCAGCAGAAAGTATGTGAGCAAGAAGACATTAAAATGGCATATCTGGAACACTCAAAGATCACAACTGTCAACCAAGAATACGGTACCCAGCAAAACTGTCCAACAAATATGAAGGAAAGATCAAGATAGTCCCAGAAAAACAGAACCTAAAGGAGTTGGTAAGAACAAGACCAGCATTCCAGGAAACATTGAGGGACGTCCTTTTTACAGAGGTGTCACAGAACATAGGATGGACCAAAGTAACTAGCAACAATGCCCCCCCCAAAAAACTCAACAAAATGAGAACAATGAAACCATGCCTCTCACTAATCAGATAAAAAGATTCGATAAAAAACCAAAATCCATCAGTATGTTGTCTACAAGAGACACATCTGAAAAATAAATATAAAGAAACACTAAAAATAAAAGGGTGGGAAAATATATACCAAGTAAATAGCAACAAAAAAGGTAGGTGTTGCGATATTAATCTCTGATAAAATAAATTTCAATGTAAAAGCAATCACAAAGGACAAGGAAGGTCACTACATAATGCCTTAAGGGTCAAGAGAACACAAAGACATACAATAATAAATATCTATGCACCAAATGAAAGACCGGCAAAATATATAAAACAAACATCAACAAAACTGAAAAAGGAAATAGACAACACTACTACAGTAGTTGGAGATTTCAATACACCCCTCTCAAGAAAAGATAGAATTACCAGAAAAAACTCAACAAAGATACTGAAGAATTAAACCACAAAATAAACCAACTCGATCTCATAGATATTTATATGCGAATGCACCCCAAAAGAGCACAGTATACCTTCTTCCAATGTGCATGGAATGTTCTCAAGAATAGATCATATTTTAGGTCACAAGGTAAGCATCAAGAAATTAAAACACATAGAAATAATACACAGTATCTTCTCAGACCACAATGCCATGAAATTAGAAATTAATAACAAGAGAATAAAGAGTAAAAACCATACATTTGGAAGCTGAGCAACACCTTGCTTGAACATGAGTGGGTACTAAAAGAAATAAAAAATGAAATTAAAAAGTTTCCTGAAACAAATGACAATGAAAACACCACTTACTAAAACCTCTGGGAAACAGCCAAAGCATTATCAGAGGTCAATTTATAGCCATAAGCAAACACATCAAAAGGCAGGAAAAAATGACCAATTGACTCTAACCAAATACCCCCAACAAATTTAAAAAGAATAGCAAGAAAACCCAACACCCTCTAAAAAACCTGAAATTATAAAATGTAAAGCAGAAAGAAACGAGTTGGTTCTTTAAAAAGGTCAATAAAATTGACCGCAAGCAAAACTAACAAAAGAAAAGAAGGAAAACACACGAATGATCTGAATAAGAGAAGAAATGGGGCAACATCGCAACAGAGCCAACTAATACACAAAGTTTATCACTGGAATATTATGA
>NW_006399988.1:1264063-1271330 GCF_000299155.1 Elephantulus edwardii
CAGAGTCAACCATTTTGAATAATATTGCATGAGTTCCTTGTTTTTTAATGCAGCATAGTATTCCATTGTGCGAATATACCACAGCTTCTCTAGCCATTCATTTGTTGATGGGAGCAAACATATTCTTGATACCAAAACCAGGTAAAGACACCACCAAAATAGAAAACTATAGGCCAAAATATCTTATGAACATAGATGCAAAAATCCTGTATAAAAACCTGGCCAATAGAATCCAATGATACATTTAAATTAATAATTCACCATGACCAAGTGGGATTCACAACAGGTATAAAAAGATGGTTCAACACAAGAAAAACAATCTGTGTAATTCATAACATTAACAAAGCAAAAACCAAGAACCACATGATCCTATCAATTGATGCACAAACGACCTTTGACAAAATCCAACACCCTTTCCTGATTAAAACACTCAACAAAATTGGAATAGAGGAGAATTACCTCAAAATAGTAAAATGTATATACGCACACCCAAGGGCCAACACTTTTCTTAATGAAGAGAGGTTAATGGCACTCCCTTCAGGAACAGGAACTAGGCAAGAATGCCCACTACCAGCTCTCCTATTCAATCTTGTATTAGAAGTCTTAGCAATAGCAGTAAGACAAGAGAAGGAAATAAGAGGTATCCAAATTGGCAAGGAGGAAGTAAAATTATCTCTCTATGCAGATGATATGATAGTCTACCTAGAAAACCCTAAAGACTCAGCAAGAAAACTATTGGACACAGTGGATAAATTCAGTAAAGTGGCTGGATACAAGATCAACATACAAAAATAAACTGGATTTCTCTACAGTGACTAACGGAAAACAGAACAGAAGCTAAGAAAAACAATACCTGTCACAATAGCTAATCACAAGATTAAATACTTGGAAGTAAATCTAATCAGAAGCACAAATTATCTATTTAAAGAAAATTACAAAACATTACTACAAGAAACAAAAAGAGACTTGGAGACATGGAAGAATATCCCTTGCTCATGGATAGGAAGACCCAATATTGTGAAAATGACAATACTACCAAAGGCAATTTATAAGTTCAATGCAATCCCAACACAAATACCAATTCTATTCTTCAACAAGATGGAAAAGGCTATCTCCAATTTTGTTTGGAATGGAAAGAAGCACCAAATAAGCAAAGCACTCTTTAAAAAGAGAAACAAGGTTGGAGGCATTTTACTCCCTGATTTCAAATCCTCCTATATTGTCATAGTGGTCAAGACAGCATGCTACTGGTACAATGACAGACACATAGATTAATGGAATACAATTGAGAATCAAGAAATCAGCCTATCTATCTATGGTCAACTGATTTTTGACAAGGAGATAAAACCAGTCAAGTGGGGAAATGACAACCTTTTTAACAAATGGTGCTTGCAAAATTGGAAAACTATCTGTAGAAAACTCAAACAAGATCCACAACTCACTCCACATACAAAAACCAACTCTAGGTGGATCATGGACCAGGACTAAAACCAAGGACTATAAACTTCATTAAAGAAAAGCTTGGAAGAACTCTTGAAGTCCTAATCCACAACATAAACAGTCTTCCAAGTATCCTGAAAAATATATAACCAGAAAAGGATAAAATAGATTAATGGGACCTTCTAAGAATGAAATCCCTATGCACATTCAAGACTTTCTCTGATAAGATAAAAAGGGAAGCCACAGTTTTGGAAAAAGTATTTGATAATGACATGTCAGATAAGGGACTTATATCTAGAATTATAAAATACTCACCATAAAAAGATAAACTACGCAATTGAAAAATGGGTGCAGGATATGAACAGACAGTTCACCAAAGAAGACATTCAGATGGCAAACAAATACATGAAGAAATGTTCAAACTCTCTAGCTCTAAGAGGGATGCAAATCAAAACAACTATGAGATACCATCTCACCCCAGTAAGAACAGCAAAATTAAACAGAACAGCAGCAACAAATACTGGCAACGTCATGGAGAAACTGGAACCCTTATTCACTGTTGGTAGAAATGTAAAATGATGCCACCCCTATGGAAGGCGGTATAGCGCTTTCTCAAAAAGTTTCAAATAGAAATACCATTTGACCCAGCAATTTCACTACTGGAAATATACCCTAAAGAAACCAGAACTGCCACCCAAACAGATACATGTACACCTATGTTTACTTCATCTTTGTTCACAATATCAAAGTGTTAGAAACAATGGAATACTATGCTGCACTGAAAAACAAGGAACTTATGAAAAATTACACAAAATGGGTGACCCTGGAGGACATAACGCTGAGTGAAATCTCTCAGTCACGAGAAGACAAATACAGCATAATGCCACTGTTATAAAAGAGGACTGACATAGGGGTTGGGGGAAGCCTGAGAAAGATGGGATAAATAATGTTTAATGCACTGAAAAAGATGAGGGAGAGAACTGTTTAAGAGGGATATATGATTAGATATTACTGTTATGACAGCAGTCCACAATGAAGGTGCAATAGTGAAGTGGATTTGGGGGGAGGGACTGAATAACAATGAAAGCATTTTTTCTTCTACTTTTCAAAAAGAAAAGTGCATTGGGGGAGGGGTGGGCAGGGAGAAAAGTGCAACTGTGAATGAATGGAAACCCAAAGTTCCTGTAAACTTTCATTAAAATAAAAATTGGTGTGCGGGGGGATTGTATACCAATGAAGGAGTTTTTCTTTTGCTTTTCAAGGAGAAGAGCGAACTGGGGGTGAGGGTGGGGTGGGCGGGGAGAAAAGTGCAACAATGAATGAATGGAAATCCAAAATCTCTGATGTTCATTGAAATTAATAAAAAATAAATAAATTTAAAATTGAAAAGAAATCATCCATGTGAGATCAAATGGTCAACAACTACCCTAAAGATAAGAAGGAAGGGGGGTAGGCTACGAACCTAATTATTCAGACAATAACCAGAATCAAATTAATGACTGTGATGACACATGGTGAAAAATATAAACAGTATCACTGAACAATCTGCACAGAAATTACTAAGTGAGAAACTAATCACTCTTGTAAACTCTCACTGAGCTTGCACACTGTAGGATTCCATATATGAACTGCCAGCTAAAATGTACAGCTAAAATGCTGATGTCCACTGGCTAGGATAGGGCATCAGAGGCTAGCTGCGAAGTGGCATGTGGAGCTTTTCTAGGGTGACAGAAATGTTCTAACATCAACTGTGACAATGGCTACATGACTGTTGTTGTTGTATACCATGGAGCAGGGACAGACCCACAGCTGACACTCCAGCGGGTTTTCAGAATACAGTAAATTGCAGGGGAGGAAACTGTCCATCCTTCTCCCCTAGAGCCTGTGATTCAAACCTTGTGCTTTGGGGATTGCAGTGCTATCCTACTTTTTTTTTGTTTTTTTTGGTATTCTTACCATTAGGCCACCAGAGCTCCTTAAGAGCTGCACAACTAAGCTGCTAGAATTTGATAAATTGAACACTCAAAACTGACAAATTTTATGTTATATATTATGTCTCAATGCTGTTAAAAATATGTACAGGCATGCATACTGCTAAAGCCCTGAGCAGCTACCAACTGTTAAATCTGGATCTCAGCTGTGACTCACTTTCTTGATTTCACAGTGAAAAGTATGACATTAGGCCATTAACATAAGAATGCAGATTTCTGTTTTCCAATTCCTCTTATAGATAATAAAAGAGTAAGTATGCTGGGAGGAGCCCAGGGCAAATCAATCTGCTCTTTCTTCCTGACCAGGTTATGGCCTGTTAGACATCTATTAGCTTAGGACTATCTGCCATCAGGTACTATAGTAACAGTCCTAAAAGCACAGGATATCTCACATGATGCCAATAGCAAGATAAACTGGCAACTCATAAAAACAGACACCATGAATAAGCAGAAAATGGGAAACTAGAGAAGGTATTGTTCATTTATAAATCTAGCACAAGCTATTACTTTCCAAACTTAAAAGCTTGATTTTATTAGCTAAAATAATTTCTCAGGTTCAGGTTTACCATGTTCAGTACCCAAAGGCAACCTTCGTTCCCCTTCCTCTCTCATCTTCTAAGGCATTCACATTTGCCAAGCCGCAATAAACTCACAGATTCACTGGCTGGGCAGGGCCTATCAAGGACACATCATCCCTGTAAACAACAGTCTGTCCATAGCAAGCATTTGTGTGGGGGAAATAGCTTTGAGGTAGATGTGTTTTGTTTTTATAAAATACTTTATTGTGATTTTAGCAAAAGTTTGGAAGCAGGAGTACCATCCATTTCCTAAACAACATGCCTCCGGAAATACTATGAACTTTTATAAATAGTTGTAGAGGGGCTTCAGGCCTTTTGTTTATAGTGTCACTATGAATCATGCTTGACTCGAAGGCAATCAACAACGAAAGTATAGAGAAAATCTGGATTTCTATTTATTCATTGCTGCGAATATTCCTCCCTACGTTCCTAGTTCGCTTTTCTCTTAAAAAATTTCATTCATTGTTACACAATTTTCTCCCCACCTCCCGCCCCAGTCCATTTTGCTATGCACCTCTTATTTTGGACTCTTGTCATGCCTAATCATATATTCCTTTTAAACAGTTCTTTGTCTCATCTTATCAAAGGTAATGATCATTATTTATCCCCTCTTGCTGAGTTTATGAGCCTAGTATTTATGATGGAAAGCTGGCAGGGGTAAGGGAGAAAAGGTATCTGAAATAATTTCTTTTAGGAAAATGGTCAGAAAGCAATAGGAGCAAAGATCAGTCAGACAGAGTATCCAGTTTTCTCACCACTCACAGACAGGCCAGAAGAGTGGCCTCTATCAACAGCACAGGTCACAACAGGAAGACAGGTCATACCAGGAAGACATCCACAACAATATGCATGTTAAGACTGCCTTGTAGGGGAGCTCTAGTGGCCTACTGGCAAGAAGCTGCACTGCAATTCCAGAGGTGCACGGTTCCACCAGATGCTCTGCCGGAGAAGGAGGGACAATCCCCTCCTGTACCAGTCAGATCTGATTTGACGGTACACACAAATAATAAAATTTAAAAAAAAAAAAGAAAAAAAAAAGACTGCCTTGTACAACTCCTTCAACAAACCTTCTGGACAGGAGCAGTAAGCAGGGGTGTGTGTGTGTGTGTGTGTGTGTGTGTGTGTGTGTGTGTGTGTGTGTGTGTGTGTGTTTGAGAATAGGACCAATGTGATAGAAGTGATTTGGGATTATTTTAGTTGAAGTAGATAAGACAAAAATTCACTTTCTGAAAAATACTGTAAAAAGAGCAGAACTGCAGGAAGACAGAAATGCAATGTCTATCTCGTTCACTCTCTACTTGAGTATTTCCTCTAATTCAAGAAAAAAAGTTATTGCTATTTTCTCTCCTAATAGTCTCCCATTGCTCGGAGACAACACGTAGGGGTACAGGTCATGATGAGCTATATGCTCAGGTTCACAGTGGAAAGCCAACCATCTCCTTCTGAGGTCTAGAGTAAGCAGTGGTATTGGCTCTGGTGCTAGGAATCACACAAACACCGATCTGCAAATACTGTGGCTATAGGCCACGTGATACTTCCTGTGGTACACCCTCAACTTCCAGTCCACTGATAATGGAGAAGCAGAACTGAGTAGACTGAGAGAGAACAGTGAGTTCATGTTAGCTCTTTCTAGAGCACAACCAGCATCACCCTTACTCCACATACCCTCAGATCAGTGTGAGCCTGCAACAGAACTGCTCTCAGAAAACACAGGCAAGTATATGGCTAGAATGTCAAGGACTTAGTGACAACTATCGCTTCCTCATGACACACTTCTCTTGTTCTTACCCACTCTCTTTCACTCCTCATTCTTCTATTAAAAATAAAAGTCACGGTCGCTCCGGGCCCGCTGCGGGCCGCTCCAGCCGGTGCTGTGCCCCGGCGCCTCCGTGCGCTCGGTCAACGGCCTGCGAGAGCACCCACCCGAGCGCCCGGGAGCCGGCGGGCAGCGGCCCTCGCCGGACACCTGCCTGGGGCCCAGGGGACACAAGTGTCTCTAATTCCAGCACACGCCACTGAAGCAGGTCGAAGGATTTATTTAATATGAAGCACAGAAGCAGATAGTTCCAGATAGTAAGCAGTAGTTGTGACATAGTTGGTGAGTGGGGCATTTCCTTCTCCCACTGCTTCTGAGATGGCGGAAATCAGACTAATTCAGTATGAAATGGAATACACTGAAGGCATCAGTCAGCGAATGAGAGTCCCAGAAAAATTAAAAGTGGCGCCACCGAATGCCGACCTGGAACAAGAATTTCAGGAAGGAGCTCCGAATGCCAGTGTGATCATGCAGGTTCCGGAGAGGATTGTTGTTGCAGGAAACAATGAAGACATTCCATTTTCAAGACCAGCAGACCTTGACCTTATCCAGTCGACTCCCTTTAAACCTCTGGCACTCAAAACACCTCCCCGTGTTCTCACACTGAGTGAAAGACCGCTAGATTTTCTGGATTTAGAAAGACCTGCTCCAACCCCTCAAAATGAAGAAATTCGGGCAGTGGGCAGATAAAAAGAGAGTGTTCTATGAGTGAAAATGCTGTTCGCTAGAATGGACAGCTGGTCAGGAATGACTCCATGTATGGCATTTCTAATATAGATACATCAATTGAAGCAACTGCAGACGACATGACTGCTGTAGATGCAGCTTCGTTAAGACGACAGATAATCAAGCTAAATAGACGTCTACAGCTTCTGGAAGAAGAGAACAAAGAATGTGCTAAGAGAGAAATGGTCATGTATTCAATTACTGTAGCGTTCTGGCTCCTTAATAGCTGGCTCTGGTTTCGCCGCTAGAGGCAACCTAAGCTCTCAAAAATATTTGTCTGCACAGCTAGAAATACAAAGAATTTGCAAACGTAAAAAAAAAAGTCACAAGGGAAAGTAAGGATTTGAGAAGTGGCAATTTCTGGAGCATTTGACATGGCAACTCTGCTACATTAAAAAAAAAAAAATTCTTCCCTCACAAAAAATTCAAGCCTGCTCATAATGTATTAGACATAAGGCATTTTAATCAAGGGCAATTAAGAAATTAAGATCAGTGCAATAAGTTTTGTCCAATAACCTTTTTTTATTAATTTTAATGAAAATTTACAGAGACTTTGGATTTCCATTCATTCATTGTACCATTTTTCTCCCTGCCCACCTTCCCCCCTCCAGTACACTCTTCTCTTTGAAAAGTTTCCCCATTGTTTTATAATCCCTCCCCCCAGGTCCACTCTACTATGCATCCTTTGTTCTGGACTCCTGTCATGACAATAATAC
>NW_006399988.1:1272990-1274461 GCF_000299155.1 Elephantulus edwardii
TTTGTCATTGTAGAGAAATCCAACAGATTTTTGTATGTTGATCTTGTATCCTGCTACACTGCTGAACTGGTCAACTATATCCAGTAGTTTTCTTGCTTAGTCTTTAGGGTTTTCTAGGTAGACTATCATATCATCTGCATAGAGAGATAATTTTACTTCCTCTTTGCCAGTTTGGATACATCTTATTTCCTTCTCTTGTCTTATTGCTATTGCTAAGACTTCTAATACAATATTGAATAGGAGAGTTGATAGTAGGCATCCTTGCCTAGTTCCTGTTCCTGAAGGAATGCCTTTAACCTCTCTCCATTGAGGGCAATGTTGGCTCTTGGGTTTGCATAAATACTTTTTATACTATGTTGAAGAAATTTCCCTCTATTCCTATTTTATTGAGTGTTTTAATCAGGAAAGGCTGTTGGATTTTGTCAAAGGCCTTTTGTGCATCACTTGATTGGATCATGTGGTTCTTGTTCTTTGCTTTGTTAATATGATGAATTACATTAATTGTTTTCTTTATGTTGAACTATCCTTGCATACCTGTTATGAATCCCACTTGGTCATGGTGAATTATTTCTCTGATGTACCATTGGAGTCTATTTGCCAGTATTTTAATCAGGATTTTTGCATCTATGTTCATAAGAGATATTGGCCTATAGTGTTCTATTTTGGTGGTGTCCTTTCCTGGCTTTGGTATCAAGGATATGTTTACTTCATAGAATGAATCTGGGAGAATTCCATCTTTCTCTATTTTCTGAAATAGTTTATGTAGAATTGGTGATAGTTCTTCTCTGAATGTTTGATACAAGTCTCTTGTAAAACCATCTGGTCCAGAGCCTTTTCTGTTGTTGTTGTTGTTGTTATTGGAAGTTGTTGCATTACTTTTTCAATTTCTTCTTTTTAATTGGTCTGTTCAGATGTTCAATTTCGGTTTGTATTAGTTTAGGTTGTGCATTTCTAAGCATTTGTCCATTTCCTCTAGGTTTCCATATTTGTTTGAATATAGTTTTTCATAGTACTCTAATGTTAGCTTTTTAATTTTAGTTGGTTCTGTTGTTATGTTGCCAGATTCATCTCTTATTTGGATTATTTGTGTGTTTTTCTTTTGTTAGTTTTGGTAGTGGTTTGTCAATTTTATTGAACTTTTCAAAGAACCAACTCCTAGTTTTGTTGATAGTTTCAAGTATTTTTTTTGGTTTTCTATTTCATTTCTTTCTGCTCTAATTTTTATAATTTCAGTTCTTTTAGAGGGTGTCAGGTTTTTTTGCTGTTCTTTTTCTGGAGATGTTGAGTTAGAGAGTCAATGGTCAATTTTTACTGCCTTTTCATATGTTTGCTTATTAGTATAAATTGACCTCTGATAGTGCTTTGGCTGTTTTCCCAGAGGTTTTATAAGTAGTGTTTTCATTGTCATTTGTTTCAAGAAACTTTTTCATTTTTTATTTCTTCTAGTACCGAGTCATGTTCAAGCAAGGTG
>NW_006399988.1:1276031-1283638 GCF_000299155.1 Elephantulus edwardii
CCTTATAGATTACTCTTTGTTTCTCCCTTGCTGCTTTCAGAATTTTCTCCCTATCTTTGGTTCTGGCAAATTTAAGTATGATATACTTTGTTGTTTTTCTTTTAGGGTCCTTCTTTTTTGAATCTGCTTTTTGCTCTAGCAGATCAGTGGTGACAATTCTGTCTTCTATTTCACTGGTTCTGTGTTCCATCTCTTCAACTCTGCTCATGTGTCCCTCCATCATGTTGACAGTATCTGAAATATTGGAATTCATATTTTGGATTGTGGTTTCTTGTTTTTCCAGTGCTGCTAATGCCTCGTTTGTTTTCTCTACATTGTTCTGGATTGTTTTTTGAGCTCCTCCTGGTTTCTGCTTGTAGTATCCTGTAATTCTTCAAGTTTGTCTTTCATCCATTGAAAATATTCAATCATTGTTCTTTTAAATTCTGTGTCAGAAAGTTCCATCAGACTTTCTGGCTTCAGGAAATCCACTGATAGATACTATGTCATCTTGCTTTGCACTGTGTAGTGTGTGAAATAGCTGGCTTTCTTTAAGACATTGATATGTTCTTGATCTGAAGACAATGTTCTAGATATCAGTTGGGCAGCTACCCAACTTGTGTGTTTCTCTGAACTTCTAACTCCAGGGAAATGTCAGTTCAGAACCTGTGAGAGCAGCCTCTTATAGGTAAGACAGGTCAAGGTGCTCTGGATTAAAGGCACGTTGATTCATCAGGGCACCCCAGCCAATAAACAGAAAGTGTTACAGCCAAAAAAAAAAAGGCACGTTGATTGACCAGAAGTATAGGTACAGGTGTGGAGCTAAATGCGGTGGGGCATGCATGGGCATGGGGTGATCACAAGGGCAGGTCAACCTCTTGGAGGACCTCACTCATACCTCAGCTGTCTGGGTGTGCTTACAATTGGGGTCCCTATTCAAATTCTGGCTATCCGTCTCCCATCCAATGGTTTTCACTCAGCAGTTCCTGCTCAATGACACTTATGCAGGTGCCCTCACCCAGCGGCCCCTGCCCAAGGAGGGTCCTGGGTCCAATCAGACCCAAGAAGTTAAAGTAAAATTACCACTGACCCACTCATCTCTGTCTGTTCTGCAGTGTTCACAAAAGTTCAGACAAATTACTACTGGCCCGCTCATTCCTGGGCAGTCAGTGCGGTCCAAGAGAATTCCGCCAAATTCACACCAATGGCTACCCTTGGCTACTCTCCCAGGCAATTGGCAGTGCCCAGAAACCCCAGTTAGGATCCCACCAGCCTTTCTCCTGCCAGATCAGTCCCACAGCAGCTCGACTGGTGGCTTTGGGTGATGGCTGGATTTGTGGCGCGGCTTTGTGTTCCTGTAGCTCTGAAACGAATTGCTCCAACAAAAGTTCTGATTCAAAATCCTACTGTCCATGGCTGTTGGTCAGTCTGTGAGCTGCGTGAAGGACTCTCTAGTGTTTCTGGGGCGCCGCCTGGGGTGCAGGGCTGTGGCGCAGCCACCAGGGTGTGAGGGGGTGCAGGGGAGCAGGACAGTGGCAGGGGGTGGGGGCACAGGGACACAGTGCTGTGGTGCGGGTGGGGGTGCAGGAACAGAGGGCAGGACAGGAGTTTGGGGCTGCCAGTCTGTTCCCAGATATTAAGCTGTCAAGTCACCAGTCCTCAGCACATCAGACTGCCCACATTGCTGGAGTGTGCCACCTGTGTCTCTCCCAATAACCTTTTTAACTATTTGAAACTGATGTCTCACTATCATAGTAATACATAGCTTACGTATAAAAGTTTCCTTTTAAGAAATATTGATCTTTTAATAACGACACTCTGAGAACCACTTAATGTTACATAGTTGAGATAAATAGCAAGCCAAATGCTCTTCAGGCTTTCTGCTGCCAAGTCAAGCATTTAGTGAAAAAGATTGATTTTGTGCAAATTCTATGTAAGAATAATAGCTAGTATAAACCCAGATCTCTATGAGTTTCTGGGGAGAAAACAATTTTCTACATTTGTTTTTCAATACTTACTGGAATTTTTCAGTGCTCAGAATAATGGAAAGCATTGCTATCTCCTGATAACTAGAACTTTTGCAAACTGAGATCATTTTAATTAGGACCAGAAAGGAAACCAACATCAATAATGCAGCCCTAAAGAATTCAATCTAAAGCCCATGTGTAGGTACACTCTGGAAATCCCCACAGAATCTGTAATGGTGTAAGCCTGTAGCAGTGGCCCTCATCAGCAACCTGGGCCAGCCTAGGAGATGAGTGAACCAGACCACCTCCCCATCAGAACACAAAGGACTTGAGCAGACCTAACTTCACACTAACAGCTCAGACACATCTTGTCACAGCCACTCTTCCAGAAGCTGTTTCATGGTCTACCTTCCTGGTCCTCAGGCATCTATCTGCTCTTATAGTACAATCCTAAAGAGATGATAACGGACTTAAAAGCCTGAAAAATGTATTGGAGAAGCCCACCATCTGTTGTAGTTGTTATTGTGTGCCTTTGAGTCTGAATCAATCCACAGCTGACCTTCCAGCAGGTTTTCAGAGGCTGCAAATAGCATGAGGAGACTGTTCATCCTCCAGCAGAGCAGCTGGTTAATTTGACCCATGTGCCTTTGGGATTGCAGCCCGGCTTCTTACCACTAGGCCATCAGAGCCCACCACTTATTACATAAATAATGACTTTCTCAGCAACATCTCAGTGTTTTGGTTTTTTTTTTCCAAATGCTTTATGGTAGCCATGTTATAGAGCAAGAATGTCCAAAGGCAGAAAATGCTACTAAGAGGTGAAGATGGGATTCAAATCTGTTTCATATAAATTCCATGTTGTTAAGGACTAAAATGAGGGGGAAATGTTATTTCCTGCTTTTAATTCTAAAGCACAGAAACTCCGCAGATATTTGCTGTGGCCATCTCACAGCCCTGCGGAGGGATATTTGTAAGATCCACCTACGTGTTGGAAAAGGGGGAAAGGGCCATTCACAGGAGATTAGCATTTCTCTTGCTAACAAAACTAGAACTGGGGAACACTCTCTACAGCTGGACGCTTTCAACTGAGTTGATGTAGATATGCTAACACTGTTTTCATTATATACAGTGTACAAGGTTTACAGCAATAAGCTCTTTTTTAAATTCCAAATTTTTTTAAAATTCCAAATATACTATGGTAGGTCTGGTTTTTTTTGTTGCTGTTTTTTTTAAATAGTCCTACCAACACCAGCACAGACCTATTTCTTCATTTTTTATTCCTTCTAAAACAATGTATCTTATTCCTCCACAAGCAGATCACTGTGAAGGCAAGGAACACAAACACAAAAGTCCATATTTATTTTATACTTTTCTCTCTTTTCTCTGTAACACTGCATCATCTCAAAACAAGTTTGACTAAAAATAGTATTTTTTAAAAAAACAACAGAAATGACATTTTCAAAACATGCAAGAATCTTATTTCACCCACCTTCCTCCTCCTGTACAGGGATCTGAACATGAATCAGAAGTTGTGAATGAATGAATGAATGATTTTTATTATCTTCACTTCCATCAATAGTAAGTATGAAGTTAGGTGAAATGAAGCTGTGTTTCCACGGCTCCTCTCCCTCAGACAGCTCATGGTGGCAATGACTTGGCTCATTATACACTGGCTGTCCCACTAGGAGCTAAGACATTAGTCAGACTGTGACTCAGTGTCAGATGCAGACCGAACCAGCTCTTGGAAAGAGTTCTTGTAGCTTCAATTCAGTCCAATGTGAGAAAATGGTCAAAAAGCAGGCCAAGGGAAGAGCTAACAGATCAAGCATGTGTGTGTATGTGTATGCTTGTGAGCACACTGAATTATCAGTAACCCTGTGCTGTAAGAGATTTAGTCATCATTTAGATTTGCCCTGTGACAATCTGGTGTCCTAAGAGGAGGCAATGCTACTGTTCATCAAGTCAATGACTCAGCCTCTAACAAAGATGCAGCATAAACCAAATTTATCTACTATGCATGTCATCTGGAGTCTTTTCTCCTGCATCTTTCATTTGTTGGGAGTAGGATGTAGAATGAGCCTCTACAAGTCGGAAGCAATGTAGGTCTGATCTTGTCTTTTCATCTATTTTTGTGCACACTTTATCTGTCAGCTGTGTTTCAGAAAAAACAAAAAGCACTTTCCCCCTAAGTCATCAGAGTTCTCAGTGATCAAAATGTTCATGTTCAAAGTTTTGTGTTAGTTTTATCAGTACTGTTTTGAGGGATTATGGGTGATTTTATTTCAACTCAAAAAGCATAACGAAGCCAAGCACTGTAGGAAAAACTTCACTTAAATATAAATTTATCACTTATTATACTAGTTGTGTTGTCGTTAGGTGTTGTCAAGTAGAGCATGGCACACAGTGACCCTATGAACAACAGATTTGAATCCTGTCCTATCCTGTACCAGCCTCACAATCAAAACTACGCTTCTGTCTATTCTGATTCATAGCAACAGCACAGGGCATAGTGGAAGGATACAGGGAGCTCACATGGTTGGAAATCTTCCCAGAAGGAGACTGCCACACTGTTCTCCTGAGGAGCCATTGGCAAGATCACACTGCTAAGCTACGTGCCAAGCGTGTGACATCTGTGCCAGCACGGCTCCTTGCATATGTTACAGAGAGCTATAAAAATGGAAAACAGTCTCACATTTTAGAGGAAAAAAGTACGTTTTTATTTCTTGTATCTATACAGATTAATGAAAACACATATGTGAGAATTTATTTTAGAGCCCCTTCCTCAGAAGAGATTGTGAGATGATTGCATGGTATGTCGATAGTGATACCATTTAGTTGTGTTTTTCAGTCCATGCCAGCAAGACAGAAAGCATTCTTAATTTAATTTATAGACTTGGAAAAATACCTTGCCCACTAAAGTATAACACTTTAGCAGCTTCCAAATTTGAACAGGAACAATGACAATGTAGGCAAAGTAGAGAGATATGAAGTTATATAGCAGCTCTGAGAAATTTAACTGGTACTCTTGAATAAAGTCAAAAGATAGGGAAAGAACATACATATTCCTATCTGGTGTTGCCCAGAGAACACGTATATGAAGAAATAAAGGCATATTTTCCCAAGCCTATAAATTAAATTAAGAATGCTTTCTGAGGGGAGCTCTGGTGGTCTAGTGGCAAGGAGCTGCAACTACAATCCCAGAGGCGCACGGTTCGAATCCACCAGATGCTCTGCCGGGGAAGGAGGGACAATCTCCTCCTGTACCAGTCAGATCTGATTTGATAGTACACTCACACAAAAATAATAAAATAAAATAACAAAAAAGAGAATGCTTTCTGTATTGCTAGCATGGACTGAAAAACACAACTAAATGGTATCACTATCGACATACCATGCAATCATCTCACAATCTTTTCTGAGGAAGGGGCTCTAAAATAAATTCTCTATCAATGTGCCAGTGTGGTGCCCAGTTGTCTTAGTATCCACAGGCTCTGGTGAGGTCCTCAGTCTCAGCTGGCATGTGACAAAACAGCCAACACCAGCTGGCTTTACAAGGCTCTGTGAAAACAATCTGAGACTAGGATTCCACAAGTACAGAGTAAAAGAAAGAACACCAACCCCCATTTACAGAAAACATGCCAGGTCTCACTGTACCAAATGCCAGAGAGGGTGAGAAAGGAACACTTCTAAAAGTTAAAAAGTCACACCTCACAATGCTACCAAGACACAGAGAACTCTAAGTCATCACAGGTTTAGAGTTAGAAGAAAAAAGCAGTTAGTTGACTCAGCTCCTGCTTATGCATGAATGCTCCAGGTTTGCTGACTTATGTGGAGACCTTAGAGGAGACATCTAGAATTTCTGACTGGGTCAATGCTGCCTGAGTCATGAGGCCAAGGACAACTCTGAGATTCTCTAAAAGCAGTCAGAAGCACTGTTCTTATCCATTAGAAAGACTACCATCTAAACAAAGTCCAAACCAAAAAGAAGCAACTACCATTTGGATCAAAAGAGGATGACAAAAGGTAAAGGCTTAAGGAAGTGCTCAGTCTACAGGGCTGACAGCCCACAGGACCACTATCAGTGACTCACTCTCACCAAGACCACACAAAGTCCCATATAGAGGATTTTTTTTAAAATGTAAAACAACAAGGAATTGGCAGACACAGAAGAATTTAATGAAATAACATATGAGCAAGAGCCTATGGTGATGAAGGAAGAAGTTCAAGCTGCTTTGAAGGAAATAGCAATAAACAAGGCCCCAGGAATAGACGGCATACCAATTGGGGTATTTTAGCTAACAGATGCTGCCCTGGACATGCTCACCAAGTTGTGCTAAGAAATCTGGAGAACAACCACTTGGCCAACTGACTGGAAGAGATCTATATTTGTTCCCATCCCAAAGAAGGGCGACCCAACAGAGTGTGGAAACTACAGAACAATATCATTGAATTCACATGCAAGCAAGATTCTACTGAAGATTATCCAAAAACAACTGGAACAGCACATCAGCAGAGAACTGTCAGAAGTCCAGGATCGGTTTAGAAGGGGTCGTGGTACTAGGGACATTGTAGCTGATGTTAGACGGACCTTAGCTGAAAGCAGGGAATAGCAGAAGAATGTCTGTGTTTCATTGATTATGCAAAGGCATTTGTGTGGACAATACCAAACTGTGGCTGACTCTGAGAAGAATGGAAATCCCAGAACACTTGATTATGCTAATAATGCAAAACCTATACTTGGACCAAGAGGAAGTCATCAGAACAGAGCAGGGAAATACTTCATGGTTCAAAATTGGGAAAGGTGTACGCCAGGAATTTGTCCTATCTCCATACCTTTTCAACCTGAATGCAGAACAGATTATCCAAGAGGCTGGGCTCTATAAGGAGATGTGGCGTCAGGATTGGTAGAAGATCTATTAACAATCAGCGTTATGCAGATGACACAATCCTGCTTCCTGAAACTGCCGAGGACCTGATGCACTTGCTGCAGAGGGTTCACTGACTGCAGCCTTCAGTATGGATTGAGGCTCAATGTCAAGAAGACAAAGATTCTCACCACTGGGCCAACTGGCAGCATTGGGATGGATGGTGAAGAGATTGAGATTGTTAAAAACTTTAGTTTGCTTGGCTCCATGGTCAACACTCTTGGCACCAGCATCCAGGAAATCTAAAAACTAATTGTGATGGGAAAGTCTGCTGTTAGGGACCTCTCCAACGTACTGAAGAGCGATGGTGTCACTCTGGAGACTAAGGTGTGTCTGATACAGGCTATGGTCTTTGCAATCACTTGTTATGCATCAGAAATTTGGACAATGACTAGGGAGGATACAAAGAGATTTGATGCCTTTGAGTTGTGGTGCTGGAGAAGAGTATTGAATATACCATGGACTGTCACGAAAACAGATTTATCCTAGAGAGGGTTACACCAGGCTGCTCCTTGGAGGCAAGGATTCTGGGGCTTCGTGTAACATATTTTGGGCATGTTGTAAGGAGAGACCGGTCCTTGGAGAGGGACATCATGCTTGGGAGGGTGGAGGAACGCCATAGGAGGGGAAGACTCTCTATGAGGTGGACTGATTCGGTGACTGGAGTAATCGGGATGGGTGTGTCAGAGGCAGCGCGATTGACACATAATAGAGCAGGGTTTAGGGCTGTTGTACA
>NW_006399988.1:1287603-1299199 GCF_000299155.1 Elephantulus edwardii
ATATTGAGCTTCTCCAATGGTTCCTGTACTGTAGAATAATCAAGTACACAAGATCAAAAATGCAACATTTGCCAAAAACCAAAGACGAAAAGACAGAATAAGCCAAGGAAT
This sequence comes from Elephantulus edwardii, assembly GCF_000299155.1. Taxonomy (NCBI): domain Eukaryota; kingdom Metazoa; phylum Chordata; class Mammalia; order Macroscelidea; family Macroscelididae; genus Elephantulus; species Elephantulus edwardii. Next base: position 1,287,715 of record NW_006399988.1, read on the forward strand.
CAGAATGAATGGAAACTGGGAACCCAGGAAGAATATATGGAGGGTGTTGACATACAGTGGGGTTGCAGTCACATCAAAGAATAATCTATACCTGAAGATGTTATTTAAACTCTCAAAGTGCAAGAAAAAAATTTTTTAAAAGACTGAAGTAGCACTTGGTGATGATGTGGAAAAATTGGAAACCTTAAATATTTCTGGTAGGAATATGAAATGATACTCATTTTGGAAAACTGTTTTATAGTTTATTTAAAAGTTAAACACACACCTCGTATATGTCAGAGTTACTCACTTTTGGCTTTATTCTAGTACCTACTAAAAGAAATTAAAACATATGTCTATATAGCAATAATTACAACAATATTCATGGAAACATTATTCATAACAGCCAAAAATTCCAAGAAATCCAAGCCTCTTACAATTGGTAAAAACATAAATAACACAAAATCCACAATGGGATACCATACATTCAATAATAAGAAGGAAGAGACTATCTGATACTAAAGAAGCTCAAGAGAATTAGGTGAAGGATAAAGTCAGATTTCCAAGACTTCTGTGCAATGTAACTTGGTCATAAAACCTTTCTAGTCACTGACTTAGACCTCCACCTCTGTCATTGCAAACGAGTAGGAACCAAGCTTGCTTGGCTCCACAATGAACACTTTTGGCACTAGCAGTCAGGAAATCAAAAGTTGAACTGCACTGGGAAAACCGGTTGTCAGGGTCCTTTCCAGAATACAGAGAAGCAATGATGTCAGTCTAGAGACCAAGTTATGAACCAGACCATGGCCTTTGCAATTACTTGTTATGTATCATAGAGCTGGACAGTGACTATGGATGACAGAAAAAAAATTGATGCATTTAAGTTGTGGTGCTGGAAAGAGTCCTGGACTGCCACGAGAATAAATAGGTCTGTCTTGGAGACGATGAAATCAAGTTTCTCCTTGGAGGCTAGGATTTTGAAGCTCCAGCTCACATACTTTGGGCATGTTACCAGAAGGACCCAGTTCTTGGAGGAGGACATCATGCTCAGAGGGGTGGAGGGACAGTGCAAGAGAGGAAGACCCCAGATGAGATGGACTGATAGAGTAACTGGAGTATTGGGGGTTGGTGTGTTGCAATTGGAGAATGACTCAGGCAACTCGACAGCATGTAGCAACAACAGGAACCAACCCACATCTGACTCTCCAATAGATTTTCAGAACCTGTAAATCACAGGAGAAGACAATGCCCTGATTTCTTTCTCAGAAAAGCTGCTGGATTCGAACCACGCTTTGGGTGGGCAGCGCAACTTGCTACCCATCTGGCCACTTGAGCTCCTTAAAATTATTAAATAGATAATAGACACATACTAAAATAGGTGAAAGGAAAGGCACTATGCAATATGAAGATGATCAGCAGGGATATTGTTGTTATTATGTGCTGTCAAGTCACTTGCAAATTGTAGCAATCCTGTGTGCAATAGTTTTGAACCCTCTCTAACCTAAGCCAATTTCATTGTCTTTGACATACCTACCCCCACTACCCTAGTCACTAAGTCAGTCCATCTCATCCAGGGCCTTCCTTTATTGTGCTGTCCTTCCATCCTCCCAACCATCATGTCATTTTCCAAGGATTGGTCCCTTCTTGCAACAGTCCATCTTTGTAACATGCCCAAAGTATGTCAGATGCAGCTTCAGAATCCTTGCCTCCAAGAAGTAGCTTGGTTTGACCTTCTGTTGGATGAATCTGTTTGTTCTCCTAGCGGTCAATGGTATATTCAATACTCTTCTCCAACACTACAGCTCGAAAGCACCAATTCTCTTATCATCCTTAGTCACTGTCCAGCTCTCTGATACACAGCAAGCAATTGCGAAGACCATGACCTGGACCATGCAAACCTTAGTCTCCAGACTGACATCGTTCCTCTTCAGTACTCTGGAGAGGCTCCTGACAGCAGATTTTCCCAATGCAATTCATCTTCTGATTTCCTGGCTGCTGGTACCAAGAGTGTTGATTGTAGAGACAAGCAAACTAATGCTGTTAACAATCTCAATCTCTTCACTATCTATCATGATCTAGCAGGGTAAGACTATGCAAATGTGAGGTGTCCGTCAATGGGACCACACAGCTCAGTAATAAGATAAATAGCCCCTTCTGGGTAGGAATATATAAACAAGATGTACAGAATAATCAGATGTGAACATGGGAAATTAGTTTTGCTACTATGCTGCTATGTGCTGCCAACTGAAAGTCACTCAGTTGGAATCTACCAGCCACTCCACAGGAGAAAGATGGACAATATTCTCTTGTGCAATTTATAGCCTCTAATGGAAGCCTGTTGGCAGCATCAGTATGGATGGTGAAGAGATTGAGATAGTTAACAGTTTTAGTTTACTTAGCTCCACAGTCAACACTCTTGGTAACAGCAGCCAGGAAATCAAGAGACGAATTGCATTGGGAAAGTCAGCTGTGAGGGACCTCTCAAGAATATTGAAGAGCAATGACGTCAGGCTGGAGACTAAGGTGCACCTGATCCGGGCTATACTCTTCGCAATCAGAGAGACAGTGAATAAGGATGATAGAAAGAGAATTGATGCCTTTGAGCGGTGGTGCTGGAGAAGAGTGTTGAATATACCATGGACTGCTAGGAGAACAAACAGGTTTGTCCTGGAGAGGGTGAAGCCAGAATGCTCCTTGGAGTCAAGGATTCTGAATTTTGTCTGACATACTTTGGACATGTTGCATGGAGGGACTGGTCCTTGGAGAGGGACATCATGTTTGGCAGTGTGGAGGGGTGGCAAAGGAGAAGACCTTCAATGAGATGGATCGATTCTGTGACTGGAGTGGTGGGAATGAGTGTGCTTGAGATGGCTAGGTTGGCACAGGAAAGGACGGCGTTTAGAGCTCTTATACATAGGGTTGCTATGAGTCGCAACCAACTCGATGGCACATAACAACAACAATGGAAGCCTGCTGGAGGGTCAGCTATGCACCAATTTGACTGTATACAATAACAAGGCTTAAAGGGAGCATGCTCAGAGAAAGAAAATGTAAATTTACCATTAAGAAGGAAGATGCCTGTTGAGAGATTTTTGCATAGACCAAAGAGAAAGAGATGGCAGAAGTGGCTGCAGCCCGAGCAGAGCAGAGGCAGCAGAGAACCAAAACCCATCAAGAGGCGGAGCTAAATCCATGCCCCCAGGCCTATGCTCACTGTGGAGGAGGGCGGCACACACTGGCAGAGCTGATCCTGTGCCCCCAGCTGTAGGCTCACTGTGGAGGGGCAGCACACACTGGCAGAGCTAAGCCTGTGCCCCCAGGGCTACACACACTGTGGTGGGGGGTGGCATGCACTGGCAGAGCACTGTGGCCCCTAGTCTGTTGAGCTGGGATGTGGAGGGCACCTCACTGGAATTGTCTGCATTGCCAGTGCTTGGACAGAGATGTTCTTGGGGCACAAGGCTGTAAGTGAAGTCAGGCACCATCGACCCCACACCATTTCTACAACTACAGAGAATGATGCCATTTATGGGACATTGCTAGAAAAAGCACAGTTACAGAAAAAGCAGGTTAGGGGCTGCTGCGGCTGGAGATGGATGAGAACTGACTGCAAACAAGCACAAAGAAACTTCTACATGACATAAATTGCTTACAAGGGAACTGTGGTATAACTGCACAATGATGCACAACTACGTGGATGGACTTTAAGGCTTTACACAACTTTATACGACTTTACACAAACTGTAAAATACAGGCTTTCATAGGCATGTCAGTGTACAACTTAACTCAGAAGAACTATTAGGAGAGATTCCAGTGCCTTCTTTTGCCTAGAAGCACTCAGAATCATTTATCATAAAAGTACTGTCAATGAAGGAGACAAAAATCCTCAGTGAGATGGACTGTCATACTGATTACATGGCAGAGATGATGAGAAGTCAGGGAAAGGTTTCAATCTGGGGTTCACAGGGTCATTACTGGTCATAGTTGATGGCATCTAACAACAATTTAACAATAGTTATATTTTTCTAGAAATCAGAAGAAGTTTACTTTCAGAGCTTAAATTCTGAACCATCCATCCGTGAAGAATCATATTTTAATGTAAAAGCAGAAAGCAAGCTGATATGTGATCATTTTTATCAAGAAACCATTTGAAATGGCCAAAAATAGGTTGTTAATGTATGTTATTACCTTTCAAACATTTTCATAACATACCAAGAGTAATTTGTCTGGCCTAGTAACACAGGGAGCTCCAGTGATGTAGTCTATAGGAAGTTAAGCTGCTATTCCAAAGGCTACATGCCTCTGGCAGTTTGACTCCACCTACAACTCTGAGGGAGAGAAGTGGGCAGTTTCTTGCTGTTGTCAAACTTTGGAGACCACTGAGAGGCACTAGGAGTTAGGGTCAATTCATGGCAAGGAGAGAGTGACAGACTGCTGGGCAATGCAAAAGAGGTGTGGCCAAGGGAATCAGGACCAGGAGAATGAGCCTCTGATTCTATTTATGATACAATTTGGTTTCAGATTTTCCCTCAGGTATACACAGAAATACACTTTGTTTTTCTCTGTTAAGGGATTAATCTTTGATGTTTATTCTGGACAATGACAAGTTTGATGTCCTCACCAAAGGACTCTTGACAACATGCCAGAGCATGTGAGACCAAGTTTCACCATTCTTGTCTCTAAGGAGTACTCTGGTTGCACTTCCTCCAGCACAGGTTTGTTCTTTTGGCAGTCCATGGTATATTCAATACTGTTTATTAGAACCACAATTCAAAGGCTTCTATTCCTCTTCAATCTTCCTTATTCATTATCCAATTTTCAGATGCATATAAAAGGGAAAACAGCAAGGTCATGAGCACCTTGGTCTTTAAAGTGACATTCTATTTCTTAGTACTTTAAAGATGTCCTTGACAACATATTGCCCATGCAGTTTATCTTTTGATTTCCTGACTGCTGCTAAGCTTTGACTGTTGAGCAAAATAAAATGAAATCGCTGACAACTTCATTCTTTTCACCATCGATCATGTTTCCCACTAGAACAATTGTGCAGATTTTTGTTTTCTTGATATTAAGATGTAATCCACATTGAAGGCTACAGTCTGACCTTCTGTAAGTGATTTAAAATCTTCTTCACTTTCACTAAATGACTTGGATTTTATATTTAAATTACTCACTTGATAAATTCATTTGTTTTCATCATTAGGAAGACGAAAGGTGGGGGGGTGTGTATTACACACACACACACACACACACACACACTATTTTTAAGATACTTTTTAAAAATATTCTAGAGACAAGAGTAGTGCTTTTTAACAACAAAATACAATATTCAAGAATTACAATGAGGAGAAATATAAAACCTCTAGAAGTTCAAAGTCCCTGTTCATTGTTAACATCTCCCCCTTCTGTTTTTAATTCTAAAACCTTACAATTTCTCACTTTGGCTTAAAATCAAATGTCCAGAAGGAAAGAGTTTTAAATCCCCCCCCCCAACATACCACTGTAAATAAAAAAACAAAACCGAACCTCGTACCATTGTAAATAAAGAAAAGAGTAAAATAAATCTCATTGCAGTCATTTTGGAACCCATTCATTACTGACCCTCCAGCAGGCTTTCAGAGACTGTAAATCACGGGGAGGGAGATTGACCATCTTTCTCTTGTGGACCAGTTTGTGGATTCTAGTCAGCTGCTTTGGGGATGGCAGTGTAAGTCATTAGCCACCAGGCAACCAGAACATCCTTCCCAATGTAAATAGAGAGCAGAAAAGAGCATATAAAAAGAAAAATAAACAAAAAAACGTCATGCCCTCAACATTAGATGTGTCCTAAAACATGTGCTCATCAGAATGAGAATAGGCTCTGATTTTAAACTTGTTGAAAGACTCTGGTTTCACACTACTAAGCCAAAAACACATACTCTTTATATTTATATAATTGAGTATGTGCACATGAGGACAACCTGAATTTGAACAAAAAAATTATGATAGTCTCAGTTCTATAAAACAGCAAAAGTTAAGTGAACAGGAAAAAAAATGATAACCTACCAACCTGGACAAGGTTTGAGGATAATGAAAGTAGTTAAAATTGATGTGACATTAATTATTTTTTCTTAAAATAGAAACCCAAAATTCTCTATACCTTGTTATACTTTTCCTGAATCTCTGATATGTCTAATTAAATTACATTTTCTACTCTACATAGCTTTTCCCCTCCTTACCACCAGATACTTTAAAGAATATTTGATATTAACTTCTTTACTGCCTCTCCCTTGTGCAGGGTATGTGGTCAATGTCTAGTAAAGAATTTAAAAAGTGAAGAATTGAGTCAGGAATATGTATACATGAAGTTATAGACAGTATTACACATCTAGTCTTGGGTTTCTAAATTATCCTGAATCAGGGTTTTTATGAGGGGCTTCAGCCTTGTCTGCTCAATAGGGATGAATTTATTGTTTTTTAAAAATATCGCACACTCAAATAAAGACACTAACACTATTTATATGCATGTCAATCAAATCTCTATCTGTGATTATATATCAAGTGAAAGCACTGAAATGGATTCAGTTAACTCAATTATCCAATTTCCCACTGTAACTTCCAGACTGATGTGTATCTGGTTGCTTTATCTTAAGGCACAGGGATGAAAACTGCAGTCCTGGGCAGCCTCAGGTGACATGTACCACACACTTAGATTCTCAGCTTATGCTATATTGGTTTAGATTTATTTATCACATGGTGCTTTGTAAGTGATCTTTGATATGATGTGTTTTATCTTCCCACGACTAGGCATGACATTTGGGGTTGGGTTTTTTTTTGTTATTTCCCAGCAGTTTCTTATATAGGGCTATATGTCTACCAAATGCATAAAAATGTGTTAGCTTATTGAACTAGTGTGGATTTTAGCTTTGATCATCCATCATCGAGAAGCCAAAGCAAACAGAAGAAAGCAAGACGTTGAGGTGCTGAACAGAATATTTTAAAGGGCAGCTCGGGAGGACAAAGCAATTATAATGAAATGTGCGAAGAGCTGGAATCAGAAAATCAAAAGAGATGAACTTGCTCAGCATTTCTTATGCTGAAGGAATTGAAGAACAAATTCACGCCTTGAGTTGCAATACTCAAGGATGTTGAGATAGAACTCTGGATAATCCAGGAAGCATCAAAAGATGGAAGGTGGACACAGACACAAGACGAATTACATCAAACAGGCAGTGATGCTGAAGGAGGAAGTTTAACCTGCTCTGAAAGAACTGACAAAAACCAAGTAACCAAAAATTGATGGAATACCAATTGATATATTACAACAAACAGATGCTGCCCTGAACACATTCGCCAGGTTGTATCAAGAATCCGGACAACAATCAACTGGCCAAGTAACTGGAAGAGATCTATATTTATTTCCATTTAAAAAAAAACAACAAAACAAAACAAAAAAAGGTTACCTGACTGTGAAAATTAAAGGTGTTTGACTGTGTGGATCACAACAAACTGTGGCTCACTCTGAGAAGAATGGGAATCCCAGAACACTTGATCATGCTAATGCAAAACCTATACTTGAACCAGGAGGCAGTCATCAGAACAGAGCAAGGAAACACTGTATGGTTGAAAATTGGGAAGCGTGTACTCCAGGGATGTGTCCTATCTCCATATGTTTTCAACTTGTATGCAGAACAGATTATCCGGGAGGCTGGGCTCTATGAGGAGAACTGTGGTGTCAGGATTGGTGGAAGATCTATCAACAATCTGTGTTATGCAGATGACACAACCCTGTTTGCTGAAACTGACGAGGACCTGAAACACTTGCTGCAGAGGGTCAAGGACTGCAGCTTTCAATATGGATTGAGCCTGAATGTCAAGAAGACAAAGATTCTCACCACTGGGTCAATTGGCAGCATCAGGATGGATAGTGAAGCGATTGAGATTGTTCACAGCTTTAGTTTGCTTGGCTCCAACAGTCAACACTCTTGGCACCAACAGCCAGGAAATTAAAAGGCGTATTGCGATGGGAAAGTCTGCTGTTAGGGACCTCTCCAAAGTACTGAAGAGCAATGGTGTAACTCTGGAGACTAAGGTCCACTTGATACAAGCCATGGTCTTTACAATCACTTGCTATGCATCAGAGAGCTGGACAATGACTAGGGAGGACAGAAGGAAAATATATGCCTTTAAGCTATGGTGCTGGAGAAGAGCATTGAATGTACCATGGACTGCTAAGAAGACAAATAGGTTCATCCAGGAGAGAGTTAAACCAGTGTGCTCTTTGGAGGCAAGGATTCTGAAGCTTTGTCTGACGTACTTTGGACATGTTGCAAGGAGGGACCTGTCCTTGAAGAGGGATATCATGCTTGAGAAGGTGGAGGAACAGCACAGGAAAGGAAGACTGTCTATAAGGTGTATTGATTTAGTGACTGGGATAATGGGGCTGGGTGTGTCAGAGACAGTGCAATTGACAGAGGACAGAGCAGGGTTTAGGGCTGTTGTACACAGGGTCACTATGAGTTACAAGAGTCTCGATGGCACATAACAACAACATTATTGATATGACACGTAAGCAAGATCCAGCTGAAGATTATCTAAAAATGATTGGAATAGTATATTAACAGAGAACTGCCAGATGTGCAAGCTGTTTTTAGAAGAGGCCGTATCAATATGCACATCACAGCCAAGTTAGATGGATCTTGGCTGAAAGCAGAGAATACCAGAGGAGTGTCTGTCTGTGTTTCACTGACTATGCAAAAGCATTTGACTGTGTGGATCACAACAAATTGTGGCTAATCTTGAGGGGAATGGGAATCAAAGAGCACTTAAGTGTACTTATGCGAAACCTATACTTGGACCAGGAAGCAGCCCTCAGAAGAGAACAGGGAAACACTGTATGGTTCAGGATCAAGAAATGTGTGTGTCAAGGATCCATCCTGTTTCCATACCTTTTCAATCTATATGCAGAAAAGATCATTTGGAAGGCTAGACTTTATGAGAAGAAATGTGGCATCAGGATTGGAGGAAGACTCATCAACAACTTGCACTACGCAGATGATACAAACTTGCTTGCTGAAACTGAGGAAGACATGAGGTGTTTGCTATAGAAGGTCAAAGATTGTAGTCTTCAATAGGGATTGAAGCTCAGCATCAGGAAAACAAAGATTTTCACCACTGGGTCATCTAGCAGCTTTATAACATACAATGAAGAGGCTGAGACTGTTAACAGCTTCAGCTTGCTTGGGACCAGCCATCAGGAAATCAAAAGATGAATTGCATTGGGAAAGTCTGCTGTCAGCGACCTCTCTGGAAACTAAGGTGCACTTGATAAAGGCCATGGTCTTCCCAATTACTTGCTATGTGTCAAAGAGCTGGACAATGATCAGTATGACAGAATTGTTGCCTTTGAGTTGTAGTGAAGAGTGAGTTGAACATATCATGGACTGCCAGGAGAACAAACAGGTTTGTCGTGGAGGAGGTGAAACCAAGTTACTCTTTGAAGGCAAGGATTTTGAAGCTCTGACATACTTTGGACATGGGTCCAGGATAGATCAGTCCTTGGAGAAGGACATCATGCTGAGAAGGGTATAGGGACAGTGCAGGAGAGGAAGACCCAGGATGATATGGATTGTCTCAGTGACTGGAAATATGGAATTAGGTCTGTCAGAGATTATGAGATTTGCTCAGGATAGAGTAGGATTCAGAGGTACTGTACATAGTGTTGCTGTGAGTCACAGGTAACTCAATGGCACATAACAACAATAACAATTTTTTCTGTGTTGTCGGTCTATTGTTGTCACTGAGCTGATTCTACTTCACAATGGCCTATTTGTTGATAAACTGAGATCATAAAAATCCAGTTTCATTTGGGAAGGCACCATACAACAGGAAAGAATATGAGAAGCGTAAAGCAGACATGATGTTTTGTAGGTGAAATGTTCTCAGCACTTCCACTGCTTTTTCAGTAAACTGCCATTGTGGGTAAGAGAGCCTGTTTACAGACTTCATTGAGTACCCACTGGAGATATATCACATATATGAAAGCAAGTCAAAGCCATCTACAAGATAAGCAAGATATTCTAAATCACAAATTGCCTAAAAACTCGCGATTTTAAAGGATTGTGTTGTTAGATGCCATGTAGCCAACTCATTGTGAGCCTATGAACAACAGATCTGAACCTTGCCCTATATTGTGTCATTATCACTAGCCCTGATGTCTAGTGTACTTTTTTAGTCACTATGTTAATTCATCTCAGTCAGTATATTCCTCCTCTCTGACCTGTCACCTTTCCCAGCATGATGTCCTTTCCCAAGGGATGTTGTTTCCCAAAGAATATTTGGCACTCTTCTCCAGCACAACTCAAAGGCATTGATTCTTCTCCTGTCATCCTTATTCACTGTCCAACTTTCAGAGGTACAGGAAGTGAAAATATCATTCTTGGATCAGGCACATCTTAGTCTTTAAATGGACATCTTTGCTCTTAAGCACTTTGGCAAGGTCTTTAAAAATAGATTTTTTTCCCAATGCAGCATGTCTTTTCATTTCTTAATTGCTGCTATCATGGGTGTTGATTGTGGATCCAAGTAAGATGAAATCCTTAATAGTGTTAATCTTTTCTCCCCTAGTGGTCCAGTGATGAGGATTTTTGACTTCTTGATGTTGAGATGTAATCCATTTGAAGGCAGTAAGTGGTAGTCTTTAATATTCTACGATAAATGTTCAAAGTTCTCTATTTTCTGCAAGCAAGGATGTGCCATCTTTACAAAACAGCTTATTGCTAAATCTTCCACTAATCCTGATGCTACATTGTTCTTCATAAAGACCAGCTTCTCTGGTAACTGAGAGAATTAATGATTTCAAAGCAATTTATATATAACCATTTATTTGCTCTTCAAAACTGCTGTGAGCAGGCTAAAAAATTATCACTATTCTTATTTTTAAAAATGTATATATCTCAACAGGTGAAAATAAGAGATTACCTAAAAAAAGTTATTACAACTTAAAGAAACCCATCTGAACTTCTAGAAGAAAAGGGGAAAGAAATGAGACATGCATGAGCCATGTAACAGAGGTGATGCAAGAAGACAAAGAAAGCACATGTTTAAGATGCTAGAATAAGGACAATATGTACTAAAGCTTTTATGTTAGCGGAAGCAATCTTATGCATCATTGTTGTTGTTGTTATGTGCCACCAAGTCATTGGCAACTCATTGTGATCCTATGTACAAGGGCCCTAAATGCCATTCTAACCTGTGCCAACCTCGCCGTCTCAAACAAATTCATTCCCACCAATCCACTCACAGAATCGATCCATCTCATCGAGGATCTTTCTCTCTTGCACCGTCCCTCCACTCTTCCAAACATGATGTCCCTCTCCAAGGACCAGTCCCTCCTTGCAACATGCCCAAAGTATGTCAGACGAAGCTTTAGAATCCTTGACTCCAGGGAACATTCTGGCTTCACCCTCTCCAGGACAAACCTGTTTGTTCTCCTAGCAGTCCATGGGCATATTCAACACTCTTCTCC
>NW_006399988.1:1301104-1327370 GCF_000299155.1 Elephantulus edwardii
TCTTTCCACAAATGTAATTGATTTGATTCCTATGCATACCAGGTGAAATCCATGTGTATAGCCCACATTTATGTTTCTTATAAAAGGTATTTGCAATGAATAAATCATTAAATGCACACAAATTTATAAATAGCCAGGAGCTTAGGGAAACAGTTAACACAAAGACTTCCTTCATGAGAAATATACTAGAGAACTAAATTCAGAAAAACAAAATGAAGAGATAGCAACATAAGAATGGATGAAGAACACTGAAATATAAACTTGTGGAATTAAAATTAAGTGGAAGGTTTTCATCAAGGTGTAAAAGGTAACTTCCATTTCTTTATATTATTGATATGGCACATCTATAAAAAATGGAGGAAATGGAAAAACTGCATAAAAAATACTGAAAGCTTGTTGATTGTCTTTTACAGGTAGTGGGAAGTAAAATGATACTACTTCAAGTCAGCTAAAGAGAAAGGGTGAGAAAGCCCTGCAAGTTTTAGTTCATTGTTGTTCATTTCAGGGAATTAGTCCCTAAGAGCGGAAAATGTGTAATTATAACAGGAACGCTAGGCCAAAATTACGAGGTTTCCTAAATACCCAAAGATGGAAAAAACATAAACATACACATACCATAATACTGCATGACAGAATGGAGCCAGATATATTGACTTTAACAAAACCAAGGGTTTAACTGCCCTATTGTTGTTGTTGTTACAGACGATGAAGTCATCTGTGCCTCATAACGGACCTTATGTAAAACAGCTCTGAACTTTGCCCTATCTTGAGCCAATCTCATGCTCTCTGACACACCTACTACCATTACTCCAGTTATTGTATCAATCCATCTAATCCAAGGTCTTCCTCCTATGCTGAGCTCCGACCCTTCTAGGTATGATGTCCTTCTTCAATGACTGGTCCCTCCTGGGAACATGCCCAAAGTATGTGAGACAGAGCTTCAAAATCCTTGCCTTCAAAGAGCAATTTGGTTTCACCCTCTCCAGGACAGACATGTTTATTCTCTTGGCAATCCATGGGATCTTCAGTACTCTTCTCCAGCACAACTCAAAGTTATCGAGTCTTCTTCTGTCATCTTTAGTCACTGTCCAGCTCTCCAAAGCATAGCAAGTAATTGCGAAGACCATGGCCTGTATCAGGAGCACCTCAGGCTCTAGACTGACATCACTGCTCTTCAGCATTCTGGAGAGGTCCCTGATGAATTATCTTAATGCAGTTCATCTTTTGATTTCTTCACTGCTCTCGCAAGAGTGTTAAATGTGGAACTGAGCAAGCTGAAACAGTTAACAATCTCAATCTCTTCTCCATCTATAATGGTGCTGCCAATTTGCCCAGTGTTGAGAATCTTTGTTTTCTTGAGGTTGATCTATTAAATAAAAACAAACAAACAAACAAAACAAACTCCCAGAGAAAACAAAAGAGACTAACTCAAGCAAGACAAGTCTCACGTCTTCCTTACTCTGAGCTACTTTTATGGACGAATTCAAAGAGATGACTCACAATAAAACCAGTCTGTGGTTGTTACTGTTAGTTACTGCCAAGCTGGCAGTGGCTCAGTGACCCTATGAACAACGGATCACACTCTCTCCTATCCTATGCCTGCCCTATCACAGTTCTCTTGTCAATCCAACTTGTTGAGGGTCTTCCTCTCTTACACTGACCCTCCACCTTTCCAAGCATGCTGTCCTTCTCCAAGGACTGACTGATTTCTCCTAACAAAGTGCCCAAGGTATGTGAAACAAAGCTTCACCATCTTTGGTTTCAAGGAGCACCCTGGTTTCACTTTCTCCAAGACAGGCTTTTTTGTTCTCTTGACAATCCATGGGACATGAAGTACTCTTCTCCAGCACCACAGCTCAAAGGCTTAAGTAATTCTTCTGTCATTCCTTATTTACTTTCCAACCTTCACATGCATAGCAAGCAATTGAGAAGATAATGGCTTGGGCCAGGTATATTTTATTCTTTAAATTGATATTACTGCTCTCTAATAACTCTGGAGAGGTCCCTGAAAGCTGACCTCTCCAGAGTATTAAAACCAGGTAAACTCTACCAATTACACTTCATATACCTCTGTATTTAAAAACATCATAATTAAGTAAAAACCTGTTGTTATTGTTGTTATTATGTGTCATCGAGTCAAGTGTAACTCATAGCGACCCTATGTACAACAACCCTAAACGCTGCTCTGTCCTGTCCCAATCGCACTGTCTCTGACACTTCCATCCTGATTACCCCAGTCACTGAATCAATCCCCCTCATAGAGGGCCTTCCCCTCCTGCACTGTTCATCCACCCTACCAAGCATGATGTCCCCCTCCAAGGACCAGTCTCTCCTTACATGTCCAAAGTATATTAGAGCCTCAGAATCCTTGCCTCCAAGGAGCTGCCCAGTTTAACTCTTTCTAGGATGAATCTGTTTGTTTTCTTAGCAGTCCATGGTACATTCAATACTCTTCTCCAGCACCACAGCTCAAAGGCATCAATATTCCTTCTATCCTCCTTTGTCCTTGCCCAACTCTCTGATGCATAGCAAGTGATAGCAAAGGCTATGGCCTGTATCAGATGCATCTTAGGCTCCAGGGAGACACTATTGCTCTTCAATACTTTGGAGAGGTCCCTAACAGCAGACTTTCCCATCGTAATACGTCTTTTAATTTCCTGGCTACTGGTGCCAAGAGTGTTGACTGTGGAGCCAAGCAAACTAAAGCTGTGAACAATTCATTCTGATGCTGCCAACTGACCCAGTGGTGAGAATCTTTGTCTTCTTGACATTGAGCCTCAATCCATATTGGAGGCTGCAGTCCTTAACTCTCTGCGGCAAGCGCTTCAGGTCCTCCTCAGTTTCAGCAAGCAGGGTTGTGTCATCCACATAAAGCAGACTGTTGATAGATCTTCCACTAATCCTGACCCCACACTTCTCCTCATAGAGCCCAGCCTCCCGGATAATCTGTTCTGCATACAGGTTGAAAAGGTATGGAGACAGGACACATCCCTAGCATACACCCTTCCCAATTTTGAACCATGCAGTGTTTCCTTGCTCTGTTCTGACAACTGCCTCTTGGTTCAAGTATAGATTCTAGACAGTTAAAAAATGCAAATACTAGGTATGAAATGAGAATATAAGTGCTGTTTAAGAGATTTTTTCGTATTATTGATTGAACCAACTCTAACTGAAGAGGCTGCAGGGATCAGGGCTTTTTCTAAGTTTTAGGAAAACAAGGTTTGAGCTTCTCTTGTATACAACAATATATAAGTTAAGAGTAAATCCTCAGGACTTTAAGGCTGCATGCTTGAGTCTGCCTACTAAAATAGAAAATGAAAGGACATAAAGGCAGGTCCGAGACTACACTGACACCAGCAGGTTCTACTGTAACAGTGAACTTTGTCAGTGTCATGATACTAGACCCCAAACAATAGCTCACTGAAATACCTAAGAGGAGTCGACTGCCAACTAGAGCAGTGTTACGAGAATGCAGCTAATGCTTCCTAGGAAAGTAAATGAAACACATTCTCCTGCCTCTCTTTTCCAGAAGAATGCTTACGTTTTATAGTAAGACTTCAATCTTTCATGACAAAGAAGACCTGATGGTTGCTGAGGTCAACATTGCTAAAATCAAGTTGTATTAAGTACCTGCACACTTTCAAGCATTTTCAAAATATACATCAACTGAGTTTCCCTAATTTAGAAATGGTGGTGGTTTTTATGCTTGTGGTCCGAGGTGGTCAGTAAGCTGAGATTTTAAAATGCTGCTCAAAGTACTTTTCCTTTAGCAACGATTCATTTTGTTTATTATGCCTTATCTATTTTCAAAGGGTTTGATGCCGACTGCAAGGTCCTAATAGGAGACTGCTGGTTTGTGACACCACTTTATGTGAGTCAAGACATGTAAAGTACTTACAACACTCACAAGCTAACAGCTGACACATGGTAAGTGTCAGCTACCACTATATCAATAATTCCATTCAGAGTCTTATTACACTATGTAGATAAGTGTGTGAGCACATCTTCATTTCCTCTGTTATGCTAGGTAAAATTAGGAATTAATTTGTTGTTGTTGTTTACCAAAGAGTCAGAACCAACCCATAGCTGACCATCAGGTGGCTTTTCAGAGGCAGTTAATCACTCCAGAGGAGATTGCCCATTCTTCTCCCATGAAGCAGGAGGTGGCCTTGAACCTTAGAAGCCCTTTGAAATTGCAGTGCAGCTTCTTGCCACTAGGCTACCAGAGTTCCTTTGCTACAAATTACAAGAAAAAAGAGGGACCAACAAGGAAGAATGAAACTCAAGCAAGGCTCAAACATTCCAGAAAAAAAAAAAAATGAATTGCCTATTAAGAGCTCTGGAATTACTCCTTTTGTTTCGTTTTTTTGTAATTAATTTTAATAAATTATTCTGCCTGCTCCCATCACTCAAGTAATCTGCCATCCAAAGGCACACACAGTACATGCAGCTCAGGACACAAAAGCAACTCAAGGACAGGGAGCTAGGCAGGAGAGGTGGGGCTCAAGAGCTGTGACTCAGAATCCATAAAGCTTTTCTGTGGAAATCAAGAATCAATGAAGCTATTGTGAAACATTATAGCTCTGTAAATGTATACAAGTCATGAATTCTCACAGGGCAAAAGCACTCTAGAAAGAGGCCAGGGCAAAAACTGCGCGGGAATTCACTGAACATGAAAGCTGTCTCCTTTGCAGAAGAGCCACTCCCCAATGCCACCATTCTGCTAAATGCCAAGCAGCAAGGGAAGGGGTGCTTGGCTCTGCACCCCTAAACCTATCCTGCACAATTCTGCTAGGTTTGTAGCTAATGGTGCCAGAGTGTCAAATCTAGTAGTCTCTATTTTTCTTATTTTTCCAAGGAAGCTTTTACTAGTATAAAAATACTGGTTTCCAGAAAGCATATAATATATGGCATGAATATAAAATTGTCACAAAAGACAAAGCCATCAAAAGTTTACTTTTTACATTGTGTTTTATAATTTTCAATATATGTATGCCAGAAGTATTTTAAAAGTATTCTCTTACAACATATAGAATGTTAAAACAGTAATAAATCATTGTAAACTGCATAAACCAAACTGGGTTTCACACACAACTTAAAAAAGTCATCTATGCATTATTAAACTGAGATTACCATTTATCAGAAAGTTACTGCGTAGAAAGAAAAAAAAAAGAAAAATTCTCTAGAATTTAAGTAAACTTAGATAAAACATCAGTATTTTTTCTGAAAAACTCAGAAAGTAGACGTTATCATGTTAATTCCTGAAACTAAAATCTGCTGTTGTCAAGATGAATTCACAATGAACCTATGAGCATGAAAATCTACAAAGAGAACAGTTTAGAAGAATGGTGTGGCCTGTCCCAGGACTTGTAATGCAGGCAGTCTGCTACCCGCATTCTCCCATAGCACTTGCTGGACCTTCTAGTTGTTAGTAAAGCACTCAAGCACTGGGACACCTGGGGTCCCTTCCAACTGAAATAGTTCCCATTACACACCATAAAGTATGCATTTTTATAACTAACTTTTTAGATTTTTGTTTTCACACTATTTCAGGGAAATTATCACTAAATATTAAGCTAAAGAGTATTCATTTCTAGGTTCTAGCAAAAAGGAATAAAGATAACTTTAAAAAGTTAACTATTATTGAAAACCATTTGTACCTCATGTTTATCATATTAACTGTAAAAAAGATCAGGCAATTCATACTCCCCAGACCACTAGCTAGGAACAACCTTATGTACATAAAAGATCTCTTGTTAATATTAGCTAACTTTAGTAATTCAATTTTGTTTTGAAGGTTTGCCAAAGACGACTTCTGACATCATATATACTAACTGAAAATCTGAATTAACTGATAACCTAAATTAAGAAGGATAGATGCTTACTAAGAAGATGAAAGTTGGAATTTTCTCCATATTCAGAAATCACACCTCATTTCTGTATTTTCTTCAAATTTATTCTGCAAATATATTATTTTGTGATCTCATATACTCCTTAGAATACTGACAGTAGTATTAGAACACAGAAAAGTTCCCATTATTCTTCATAAAGAATTCTGTTTTCCACTGTAATATACAATTTGTGTTGATCTTTAATCAATCAAAAATAAAGGCAGGGGGAAAATAGATGTTGATTATTTTAACAAACGAGCAGCCATTTATAAGATCTAAGATAACTGTAGAAGATACAATTCAATTCCCTGTTGCAATCACCACTGTTCAACCTTCCCATGTAGATAGCTTCCTGATTCATCCTTCCTAACTGTTCTTTGTGGAACTGTCCATATTCTCTTTGCTGCCTACTGCAAAAATTATATGAACTAAGGAAACATGACATAATGAAAAAGGGAGAATAGCAGAATACTAAGAGAAAAGAACATAGAACCTGAATCAGAAGAGAGAGAGTTCTAAAATTTTTACATGGTCTAAGAGTTGTTTTGCCCATGAAAGGGGGTGTAAAACATGAAGATCAAATAACAACAGAAATAAGTATTAAAGTGAAAAATCAAGAAAGGAATTTAAGAGAATGCTTTTGTACTGTGAAAACATAATCAATGTTGCTTAACAATACTTGCTGTGACTGTTAAACCTGACTGTATGAACTTCCACTGAACACAGATAAATGTTCTTTAGAAAATGGAAATGACTGTCAGAGAAGATATGAGACAATGCATAAGAGAGATTTGTGCAGCACCCAAAAAAAATGAGAAATGAAAGCTGTAAGACAGTCATACAGGGACTGACAGCAGACCAACAGCACAGACGCAGCATGCAGGGGAATTGGCATATAGGCGCTGAAGGCAGGCCAACAGCACAGGGGCAGAGGGCTGGGAAGAGCCATAAGATGACTGAAGGCAGACCAACAACTCAGGAGCAGCATGCAGAGGGACAGGCATACAGAGACTGAAGGCAACAGCACCAGGGCAGTGTGCACGGGTGACAAGTGTACAGGCATTAACAATAGACCAAGAGTACAGGGGCAGGAGACTGGGAACAGCCGTACAGGGCAGTGTGCAGGGCACAGGTGTACAGGGATGGATGGCAGACCAATAGCACAGGGGCACAGGGCAGGGGAGCAGGCATACAAGGACTGAAGGCAGACCAACAGCACAGGGGTAGGGGGCCAGGGTCATATGAGACAGAGCAGAAGGTGGGGAGATCAGGACAGACATGCCACATGGTCAGGACACAGGGCCAGGCCACTCGTGTGGACACACGGCCAGGGGAGCCCTTCCCACCACTTCTCTGGGGCATATATGTTGCTAATCTAGTGCACTTGATTTCCTTATTTGTTATTTTAATTCACAGTCAAGTGAAGGGTTAGTTGTTTAGATTCCTCTTCTGAGTTCACTGACTCAACCATTTCCAGTTACAGCAGGCTGTGCCTAGCACTTATGTACTTTCAAGACCTCTTACGGAGGAAAACAAGCACCTCCCCTAAGATCACATTCTTGCCCATTTTCCCTTTTACTGTTTCTGTTTTCCATTCACAGGCATGTCAGAAGGTTTTCCACAAGTCAGTAAAAGTCCTCCCATATGAGAAAGAATGTTATCACTCCCTCACTGCCATCAGGTCAAAGAGGACACAGATCTTAATGGAAGAGACAGTGTGCTTTTCTCTCAGAGAGCAGCTGGTGGATCTGAACCACTGGAGGTGCAAACTTTTAGCCAGCAGTGCACATCCTATGAGCATGGCCATTGGAATTCCTTGTTATGACCACAGTGTAGTTAAACATATATGTTAACTAAGTAAGGTCACCTAGGGTGTCTCTGGGGCCAAGCATGAAGTGGCAGACTGGGGATGGGGTTGTGGAATAAGGGCAGCAGGGGTTCAAGGAATAAAGAAGGAAAATAAAGTAGGCAGAGGCAAGGTCTAGATTTAAAATAAATATCAGGAATGACAAAAACTCATTTATCTTAAAATGATATAAAAGA
The DNA here is from genome assembly GCF_000299155.1 of Elephantulus edwardii. Classification (NCBI taxonomy): domain Eukaryota; kingdom Metazoa; phylum Chordata; class Mammalia; order Macroscelidea; family Macroscelididae; genus Elephantulus; species Elephantulus edwardii. Next base: position 1,309,039 of record NW_006399988.1, read on the forward strand.
AATTAATAAAAAATGTCATGTCTTATATTAATATAGCAGAAAAATAGATATATGAAAGAAATAATTCACTTTTGCTTGTGGCATGACAGACAGAAAAATTTCTTAACATACAAAAACATTAAATTAACCACCTAACACACTACCATCAAGTCAATTCCAATGCACTGCAGACCTATCAAGAGGACCAAGGGCCTCTCCTTGTTCCCAAGGCTATAAATACTCAGATGGTCAGACAGCTTCATTCTCTCTTGAGGTGGTAGGCAGGTGGGTTCAGGCTGCTGGCAACCCCATCCTTAACCCATTATGCCGCCAGGGCTCCTCCAGTTAATTACCTAGACTTCCCTAGTTACAGGTTCAAAGCTTAGCAAAATATCAACATCTGGCTTCTGCTAGAACACTATCATGCAGGGCTCCCTGGATATTTTGGAATAAACCCTTAAGAGGCACCTCCACCTTATGATATCCTCTGTGCCTCTCAGAGCTGAGTCCTAATGCCGTACCAAGCATCTGCTGAAGTTTCACTCTCTTCCAACTTGCTCCTGACAACACTGAATGCCTTACCTAGCCCAAGGTCACTCTCTCCTAGGCATGGGAGATGCCAAGCAGGAGAGAGGAGGCTCAGCTGGCGCAGCTTACATCGAGACAGGAGGAAAAGACTGAGGACTGCAGTACCAACAAGCCACTTAAGTAAATATAGTTTACTTGTATAGTTTATTAATCTGTGGTGAATAATTTCACATCTCTGACATGGTTTTAAAATGAAAAGTAAACAATAAGCACATTCAACAGTTCATTACAGATGGGTGAATGAGCACAAGTAACCACGTACTTATCTTCCTCACCAGGAACTTTGTCCCTGTCATAAACTATAAATTTGAAAACAAGTTCTGATTCTGTAAGGGGGTTGGGACAGAGGAGCCAACAATATTTCAAATCTTTGATGTTGTGAAAAAAATGTAAACAAACACTAGTGAATGCTTGCTTACCTTGCTTAATAGGTAATCCAATACTGACTGAAGACACTGATAATTAATATTCACTGAGTAGTTGCTGTTGAGTGGGAACTGACCCATAGCTTCAGCAAGTTTTCAGAGGCAGTATATGACACAGGAGAAAAATGCCCATCTTTCTCCCACGGAGCAGGTGGAAGATTCAAACAAGATGCCTTTGAGATTGCAGCACAGCTCTTAACTACTAAGGAGACCCTGGAATTACCCATCAAGATTTGTTTCTGAAAAGAAGTTCTGACCACTGCTTCAGAGTGATTTCATTTTTGTGTCTTCTTTAAAACTGTAACCCAATTTTCTAAGGGAACTCAGATGTACATATGAGTTCTAATACAACAGCAAAAAAAAAAAAAAAAAAAAGAGTTTGGGAAGAAGGGTCTTTCCTTGTACTGGCAGAGGTGAACTCCTCTTGACCACACTCCCTTTTCCTGTTCTCAGCAGCTCAGGGTCAGCACCTGGGCGTCACATATGCTGTTCCTTCCAGTTCAGAATAAAGGCAGTGACAGCGCCAAGTCAACCACAAAGGGAACAGATTCTCTACCTTCTACACACGATGTATTGGGGATTGGAGTAATATTTTTTCTTAAAAGATGGATTTTGAAAAAAATTAAACATATATATTTCTTTTTATACATTTTACAATCTTATTCATCACCTCATCAACATTTTAAAAACATCTAGAGCATGAAAGTTTAAACAAACACAACCAATAATAATATGCTGAAGTACGGTCAGAAAAATAATGTCTTCAAAATAACCTTTCTATGAGTCGTCTACGACGGCACCTAACAACAAGAACAAACAACAACTACTGTTTAACTAAAGTGAAATATATCACTTTATTTTCTCTTTAAAAACAGAAGACCAGGATACAATTTTCCTCCACAGAGAAAGCAGAGTATATTGCGAGGCAGCAGTCTCTTTAAATACACCAGGGACTCTGGCATAGCTTTCCTGGGAGTGAAGGAGCCACATCACACAGGAGGGCCGCAAGGCTATCAGGAAGAATTTGGCTTCAGTGTCAGGAGTGATTCATCACACATTTCAGCAGCAGAAAAACAGCATGCTGCTATTTTAATCCTTTGGTGCCGTCAAGAATTTTAAAAAAACAAAACAAAACACACAAAACCTGCAAAATGTAATTTAGCAACAGCAATAAAAACTATGTATGCTTTAACATTTGAAAAAATATTATTCTTCTCTTTTCATGAAAAGTCGCTCAAAAAGCAACATTTCCCCTTTTTTTGTATATTTGCTATAATGACAAATCAAGTGTTAATTTCATAGCATTTCAGGGGGAAAAGGATAGTACAAACTTCTGCAAAGCAGTCTAGCGATTTTCTAAATTCAGGAAAACAAATTTCTCATTTGCTTTAGAATAAATGAAATCCCTCCTAGTGTTCCAAAAGTAATCTATTTCATCATTTGTTTCTGAGGTAAGGGTTTTAAATTTAAAGCCTTGGTGTGCTGAGTGAGTATAATGCCTATCACGACCAAATGTAGGCCAAACCTAACACTGTGGCATATATTCACAGCCCTTTTTTGTTTTCCAAAGTGCTTTAAACAGTGCCATAATAAACAATATCTGGCCTGTAAAAGGATGGAATCCACTTAAGTCCTAGTGAGCTAAGAAACATTAACAAGCCTGCAAACCCCAGGCCGTTCTTTAGGAAAGCATAATCATGTTTATGATTACGGTATTTGCAACTACTCTATATATAGAAGGAACCATGTAAATGGAATCTACTATTTACTTCACTTTCAAAAGTTTTGAGATGCTACTCTATTGTTTTAGTCAGCCCTCAGGGGATCTTCCATGGCTCCTACCTTTTCAAACAACTCCTCCTTCGCCTTTCGTGTCCGTTTTCTCCGTTTCTGGTTAAGACGAATCCATTTGGCGACCTGAAGTTTAAAACCATAAGATCATTTTAAACCGAGGACGCGTGCTGAGAGTCCCCACGGGGCGTGAGCGTGACCTCCAGGTGGTCTTCCAGGTTTCCCTTGGGAGCCAAGCCCGCGGTCGGCACCTCCTCGCAGGCATCCCAGGGCGGCCGGCTGGTGGTCCCCCACTTTCGCCGGCCATTCGCCGTCCGGGGCCTGGGCGGCCAGCCTGCGACAGAGCCCTGACCCAAGGACATCTCTCTACAGCGGCCAGAGAAGGCGCCCCCGGCACTGGGTGTCTAGGGAACAGAAGTGGTCCGGGGGACTGCGTGGGGCGAGGAAACCTCGCCGCCGGGCCCGGCCGCACTCACCTCGGCGTCCACTTGCCGCGCGAGCCTGCACTCCGTCCCGGCCTGCAGTTCTCGTTGCAGCGGCTGCGGGGACAGGAGAGACAAGTTTACCCGAGTCATCACGTCTGTTCCCGTGCCTCGCGCCCCCTGCGCCCGCCCAGACCTCAGCCGAGGGGAGGGTGGACACGAGGCCGAGCTCGGCGCCATGGGCCAGGGGAGCTCCGCGCAGGCCTGAGCGCCTAAGGCTCTGCACGGGTGGACAGGAGGACAGGAGGTCAGGCGGACAGGCTCCCGGGAACGGAGCGAACCGGGCGGGGCGGGGGCGGGGCCTGCCTTAAAGGTATAAGAGCCTCCACCTCCCGCAGGTCACTCTGCTCGTGGCACCCTGCCCACTGGACTGACTGTATTGTTGGGGTCGCGGACGCCTCTCTGTCGGAGGGGCCTGTCCGCGTCCTCTCACGCGCGGACATACCTGCTGCACACGCCTTACCTTTCTGTAACCACCCCTCCCCCCGGATCTCTGGGCACCCATTAAAGGCAGCAGCTGCCCACCTGCAGCACAGGTGAGCGGGCTTCGCTGGACGCACCCTCAGCCCGCTGGCACTGGCGCGGTACTCTGGGCCTGCAACTCAAGTGTTCTGGTGGCAGTCGCAGACAAAAAGGCACTTTCCTAACGCAAGTTTCCAGGGAGTAGACGCTAGCGAGTAGATGTCTTTCTGCGGTCCGGCAGAACAGGGAGTGGGGTGACGTCGGGGGCAGGTGACCCCGGAGAAACTGGGGCGCGTTATGCACAGAGCGCACCAGAGGACGCCCCGAGCATCAGGGTGGGAAAGGGAGTCCACTGACCTCGCCAAGGAGGGAGGAAGTTTCTTTCGTTTGTAAAAGTGAGCGACACCCACAAGTGTTTCCGTTAACCCACAGAAGGCTTTCTTCTCAACCGCATTATAAATTGCATGAACCCGGTTGGGGTGAGGAAGGAGGGTCAGGCCGCAATTTTGTTTCCTAATCTTGCCCATCTTTTTAAATTTTTTTTTTTTAAAGTCAGCCTTACTCTGTATTTAGTCCTACATCATCCTTTCAAGATCAAAGGTTTACATCAAAGCCAACATGAAACTCACTGCTTTATATAGAAGCAATTTTGCTATGGAGTATTTTACACAAAGAGCTCTTTAATGGAGACAATAAACTGGAAAACTTTATGCTATCCCTTCATTCCATATTCATAAGTGATCTACTTAAAATTACCTTGATGATGCACTTCTATTTCCTAAAAAAAACAGCATGTCTGCTCAAATAGTGAGTTCTTGACTTCACATTTTGTGTTTCCAGAAATACAAAACGAAGAGACAAAACCTTAAACTTAGAGAAGGACACAGAAGAAATAGACACACTGACCACTTTGTGCCCTTCTTGGTTTCATAGATACCGTGCCACCTCCCCACAGGTCACCCCGCCCTTGGGCTCCCTGTTAAAAATCATATGGCATTTGGTAAAGATTTTCAGAGTGTTACTGAATATACATAATACATATCTGATGTAGACCCACCCAGAAATAAAGAATTTCTGTGCTGTAAATGAAACGGTTAAAAATGTAGTTCATATTTTGTAAATCTTGAGTGCATCTACACAAAGGATAAAAATTGTAAGTGATGAAATGTATTATGTAATTGTAGAGCTGCTTACTTTTAAATGGAATGAGAACTTTGAGCCTTTCAAGCTTCTATCCCAAAACAGTTCCAGATTCCACAGACCTCTATCCCCAGGAGGCTCTCTAGAGGTTTTTCCATGGTGGGAGTTCACCACCCCCAAAGTCTGATAGTTCAATACTGATCTACAGTGCCCTATCTAAATGGACCTTTCTTAAATGTCTTGTTTACTTGTCAACAAATTGTAAGGATGTAGTCTTAAAAGAAACTTAAGTCCAATAATCCAATAATAGGAATAAAGATAACTATTGTGAATCAAATCTTACAAAGGCTTCTGTGAAAATCTGTTGCAGTTGGGTAGTTAGTACGTGCAGACTTTTCCCTTTATTCCTCATCTGGTTATATTCTCAAACACATGTGTAAACACACACACACACACACACACACACACACACACACATCAGTACTATTTCTTTGAATAACACTGGGAAAGATCTTCAGAATGGAAATCTGTGAACCCATCTTGCTGCCATTAAACACAGTCCGCCTTCTTAATAGCACCCAGCTCACGAGAACCAAACCATTTCAGACACAGCCTGAACAAAGAACACATCCAAGCCCACTCTGCTCTCTAGTACCATGTGGGGTGGGCAATAAAAGCCATGGTCCATTTCCAGCTGTTCTATTCTTTACTCTTGCCACCATCTCTACCACCCATCCTCACAGAGAAGCCAACATATTCCCAAAACTGTTTCCCACTGCACTGCTTCAAGGCACTTGCAGTGTTTTCCTGTCCCTCACTAACTGCCCGGCTCCTAATTGTCCTTCAGTTCAGGGCTTAAACAACGCTTCTTTACTTGAAGTTTTTATTTATTTTTTTTTTCACTTGAGTGTAAGTTTACAAATCTTATCATATTTCATTCACTCATCCATATACTTTGTTGTATAAAATTACAAATTATTAATGTAATTAATGATCATGTTTTATCAAACCCTTACTTAATATTGTCTTTCTCTTCACCCACCTTACCTGTTTATTAATTTTTTGCTCCTCCCTCTTGCCCTTTCCTGTTAAATATACAAAATAGAGTCTATCTGTATGTAAACTCTTCCTTATGTCTGTATATTAGTTGTCTTAAATAAAAATTGTTCTTTTGTGACTGACTGGTTACTGAGGTCACTCAGGATCATTTGTCCTAGATGAATACATGTTGTACAGTATTGCACAAATTTGTGATTGCTTTTTTTCTTTTTTTTTATCGGTTTGCTTACAAAGTTTGTATACATTGTATTTCATATTATCCTTCATATTATGTTTCATATAATCATTCACATGCATTATGTTTTCCAAAGTTAATGACCACTGGACCTCACCCATCATTACCCTGTCTTTTCATCCAGATCTTTCCCATTTCCTTCTGCCCCATCCCACCCACCAAAATGTGCAACCTTTTGGTTTCACCTCAAACACATCCTCACCCCTCTGCTCCCACCAGTTCCCCCCTTTGGATCTTCACGCATGTTTTACTAGTTATCCTTCTATTTTTACAATAATGGTCTTACGCAGTATTTGTGCTTATAAAACTGAGTTCACTCAGCATAATTCTCTCCCAAGTTAAGGTAGTATTTCACAAATGAAGACATCGTGAAGGCCTACAGACACATGAACAAATGGCCAAAATCTCTGGCAATATGAGAGATGAAAATAAAAACCACAATGAGATACTATCTCACCCCAGTAGCAGTGGCAAAATTAAGTAGGGCAGCAAGCAATAAATGTTGAAGAGAACATGGAGAGGTGGGAACTCTCATACACTGTTGATGGGATTATAACATGCTACAACTACTCTGAATATTGTACTTAGAGTTCCGAGAAGCCAAAACAAAGGGAAGAAATTAAGTTATTAAGCATTTGAACAGAAGATTCCAAAGGGCAGAGCGAGAAGACAAAGTAAAGTATTACAATGAAATGTGCAAAGAGCTGGAGTTAAAAAAATCAAAGGGGCCGAACTCACTCAGCATTTCTTAAGCTCAAGGGACTGAAAAAAAAAAATTCTAGCCTTGAATTGCAATGCTTAGGATGCTTTGGGTAGAATAGTAAATGATCCAGGAAGCATTAAAAGAAGATAGAAAGACTATACAGTCATTGAACAAAAAAAGAATTGGCAGACACAGAAGAATTTCATGAAACAACATATGAGTAAGAGCCTGTAGTGATGAAGGAAGAGGTTCAACCTGCTCTGAAAGAATTGGCAAAAAACAAGGCCCTGGGAATTGATGGCATACCAATTGACTTATTTCGACAAACAGGCATTGCCCTGGAAATGCTCACCAAGTTGTGCCAAGAAATCTGGAGGATAACCACCTGGCCGACTGACTGGAAGAGATCTGTATTTGTTACCATTTCAAAGAAAGGTGACCTGACAAAGTGTTTGAATGATATTCAAACAATATCATTGAACAACATCGGTTTGGAAGCAGGAGTGGCATCCACTTCTTAAATAATATGCCTCCGGAAACTCTATGAACTTTGATAAATGTCGATAGCTGAGAAGGGCTTTCAGGCCTTTTGTTCATAGGGTCGTTATGAGTCGTGCGCAACTCGAAGACAATCACCAACATCACTGCTATCACATGCAGGAAGATTCTGCTGAAGATTATACAAAAACAACTGGAAAAGCACATCAACAGAGAACTGCCTGAAATGCGGGCTGGGTTTAGAAGAGGTCGTGGTACTAGGGATATTATTGCTAATGTTAGATGGATCTTGGCCAAAAGCAAGGAGTACTAGGATTATGTCTATCTGCGTTTCATTGACTATGCAAAGGTATTTGATTAGGTGGATCACAACAAACTGTGGCTGACTCTGAGAAGAATGGGAATCCCAGAACATTTGATTGTGCTTATGCTAAACCTATACTTGGACCAGGAGGCAGCTGTCAGAAGAGAGCAAGGAAACACTGCATGGTTCAAAATTGAGAAGAATGTATGTCAGGGATATGTCCTATCTCGATACCTTTTCAAACTTGATACAGAACAGTTTATCCAGGAGGCTGGGCTCTATGAAGAGAAATGTGGCATTAGGATTGGAGGTAGAATCATCAACAACCTGTGTTATGCAGATGACACATCCTGCTCGCTGAAACTGAGGAGGACTTGAAGTGCATACTGCAGATCAAGGACTGCAGCCTTAGGTATGGATTGAACCTCAACACCAAGCAAACAAAGATTCTTACCCCTGGGCTGACTGGCAGCATTATGACCAATGGTGAAGAAATTGAGATTGTTCAACGCTTTGGTTTGCTTGGCTCCACAGTCAACACCAGCAGCAGTCAACACCACTGCTTGACACCTGCAGCTGGAAAATTAAAAGACGTATTGCGATGGGAATGTCTGATGTTAGGGACCTCTCCAAAGTACTGAAGAACAATGGCGTCACTCTGGAGACTAAAGTGCGCTCGATATAGGCCATGGTCTTGGCAATCACTTGCTATGCATCAGAGAGCTGGACAATGACTAGGGATGACAGAAGGAGACTTGATGCCTTTGAGCTGTGGTGCTGGAGAAGAGTATTGAATATACCATGGACTGCTAGGAGAACAAACAGGTTTATCCTAGAGAGGGTGAAACCAACCTGCTCCTTGGAGGAAAGGATTTGGAAGCTTCATTTGACATGTCACAAGCTTTGGACATGTCACAAGGTGAGACCAGGCCTTGGAGAGGGATGACATGCTTGGGAGGGTGGAGGGACAGCACAAGAGAGGAAGACACTTGAGATGGATTGATTCAGTAACTGGGTAATGGGGGTAAGTATGTCAGAGACAATAAGAATGGCACAGGATAGAGTAGGGTTTAGGGCTATGAGTCGCAAGCGACTTGGTGGTACATAACAACTCCTTCTCCTCCCCTTCCCCCTCTCCTCTCTTCCCGCTTCCCCTCCCTCTCTCCTTTCTTTCCCCATCCCCCTCCAGAAAGAAGTTTTGGCGTTTCCTCAAAAATCTGAACACAGAAATTCCAAATGTCCAGCTATTCTACTACTAGGAATATATCCCAAGGCAATTAGAACAGAGACACAAATGGAGATTTGTACACCAATGTTCACAGCAGCTTTAATTACCATTGCAAGAACAGGGAAAGAGCCCAAATTTCCAACCACAACAGAATGGACTGAGTCACTGTGGTAGTACATTGATACAATGGAATACTACACAGCACTTGTGATTGCTTTTTAATGATATTTAATATGCCAGTGTGTAAATGTATCAGAGTTAATTTAGTCATTCAACAAGACTTCTTTAGAAAGGAGATTCTTCACTCGGCAAAGCAACCAAACTGGCATCCCAAAATTCTTTCTATAGTATTAAATTTATTTCCTTTGTTCAGTTACTTGAAGTTTATATTAATTTCTTTAAAATCTGACTCTCCAGCTGGCCTGTAAACTCCAAAACCAGATCAATAAAACACACTGCTGTCAGGGAGCTCTGGTGGCCTAGTGGCAAGAAGCTGCCCTGCAATCCCAGAGAGGTGTGTGGTTCAAATTCACCAGATGCTCTGCTGGAGAAAGAGGGACAATCTCTTCCTGTACCAGTCAGATCCAATTTGACGGTACACACAAAAAAATAATAAAATAAAAATTAAAAACAAACACAAAACACAACACACTGCTGTTGAGTTGACCGTATTTGGCTCATAGCAGCTCCCTCTAGAGCTTCTAAAGCTGAAAGTCTTTGCAGAAGCAGCCTGCCACATCTTTCTCCTACAGAGTTGTTAGTGGATTTGAACCACAAACCTTATTAATTAGAAGCCAAGCATTAAACCACTGCACCAAGAGTTCTCTTCAGTAAATACTGAGAAGGTGATGCTGGGCGGAAGCCCTGTGTGGCACCCCTTGCGGCTTGTGCATGTAAAAAATATACTCCTCTAGTAATTTTAAAAATAATCTTCAGCAAGATTATGCCTGCAGAGGAAGACAAAAGATGACCAACCTGAGCATCATGTGGAGCTTGCTGCCTTATGGCCTGCCTTCAGACAACCTTGGTTTGAGCAAGTTTGTTAACCTTTCTAGAAGCCCTTTCTTCATTTATGGAAGGGGAAATTAATAAAACCTACTTTGAGTTACAATTAGACCACTTGGTGGAGAGGAAGGGGGCAAAGATGATGGTGCACATGTTAGAAGGGCTGTCCCCTGCTGTGATTCCCACCCCCCAGCCCCCTACGCCCGTCCCAAGTCAAAGTCTGGAGAGCTATCCCGCTCCTGAGGAGAACTTCCTGGCAGGGGAGAGCCACCTGGCTGGCTCCTGGGGAGAGCTGCCCAGCCCCTGGGGAGAGCCACCTTGCCCCTGGGGAGAGTAACTAGGCCCTGAGGGAAGCTTCCTGGTCCCTGGGGGGAGCCTCCTGGCAGGGCAAGATCTGCCTGGTGTGTATTAGGAACTTTATCTAAGCCGCTTTCCTCCATCTCCTCTCCCAGCACACCTGTAAGTAATACCTCCAAAGCCCTTTCCTTTGTAACGCACAAGTTTGTTCTCTCAAGGTTTGTTCCCTTTCCTATAGGAAACCTGAACACTGAGTCTTCTTCCAGAACCTAAACCCTGAGCCCAGTCTGAGAGACAAAAGCTAAGGAAGTGAAGGTAGATGGAGCCTCAAAGTTCAGCCAGCCAGTCCCATTGGACTCACCCAAACAAACACCTTGCAGTCCAGATAGCAGAAAATGTCATGAAAATATCTTCTAATGGAACAAGAAGGCAAGCAACTTCAACTCAACACCAGAAGTAAATGTTAAATGGGCTCCCCTTCCCCTTCATTTCAAAGCCTCCGTTCAGCATGAAGCAGCCAGAGAGTCTGCACCGCTATTCCCAAATGGGAAACCCACAAATAACAAAGACAATCTCTTTGTTAAAAAAATAAAATAAAATATTATCTCCATTGGACTGTGCCCACCATTACCCTGTCTTCTCAGGTCCCCACCGTATCTCTCTCATTTCCTTTACCCACTTCATCCACCAAATTGTGCAACCCTGTGATTCCATCCCTACACATCCTCACCTTTCTGCTCCCTTACTCCCCCTGGATTCCCATATATGTTTTACTAGCTTTCCTTCTGTTTTTACAGTAAACAACAACAACAACAACAAAACACCAAGAAGGCAGGAATTCTGTTATTTTGTCTAGTGACTAGAAACACTGCCTGGTGTATAAGTAGCATTGACGGCTTTTGAGAACTTTTTGATTCACAGTGACCATACATCCATTTCTGAGGCTGTAAATCTTAATGACAACAGGTTCCCTATCATTCTCCCTTGAAGGTGACGGTGAATTGCAACCTTTCGAGGGTCTTTTGGTTAACAGGGCAACATCGTACTAACTAGGCCACCAGCACTCTTTTAGCATATATTGTTATGTTTAAGTTGACTGCAACTTTTAGTGACCCTAGGAACAATGGCTGTGAATCCTGTCCTATCCTGTGCCATACTACCATCTCCGACACACCTGATGCCACTGATGCAGTCACTGTGTCATTCTAGCTTGTTGAGAGTCTTCCTCTCTTATGTTGAGCCTCTACCTTTCCAAGTATGATGTCCCTCTCTTTTTAACATTTTCAAAGTATGTGAGATGAAGCTTCACCATTCTTGCCTCCCAGGAGCACCCCTGGTTTCACTTTCTCTAGAACAGATATGTTTGTTCTCTTGACAGTCCGTGGGATATTCAGTGCTCCTTGCCAGCACCACAACTCAACAGCATCGATTCTTCTGTCATCCTTTTTCATTATTGCTCTGAAAGTAATTAAAATGCACATCTTGTTAAATGCATAGCAAGTAAATGAGAAGATCATGGCTTGGATGAGGCGTGCCTGAGTTTTAAAAGTGATATCATTGTTCTTTAGTTCTCTAGAGAGGTCCCTGACAGTCGATTTTCCCAATGTAACTCTGTTGATTTCTTGGCTGCTAGCACCAAGGGATTATGGATGAAAGTAAGATGAAATCATTGACAGCTTCAGTCTTTTCTCCATCTTTTTTGAGCAGACATCCATAATGAAGGCTTTAAATCTTGATCTTCTGCAGCAAGTGCATCAAATCCTCACTTTAATCAAGCAAGGTTGTATCACCTGCATAATGAAGGTTATGGATGAATCTACCTTCTATGGTGATGTCCTATTCTTCTTCATAAAGTCCACCTTCTTAAATTATTTGTTCTGAATATAGATAGAATAGTTATGGAGAAAGGATACAACTCTTACATCTTTTTTTTTTTTAATCTTAAACCATGTAGTGTTCTTCACATGAGCACAATTAAATATTCTGGGATTTCCATCCTTCTCAATGTTAGCAATAACTTGTGGTCTACACAGTCAGCTGCCTTAGCATAGTCAATAAAATATAGATCTACATCCTTCTGGTAGTCTCTGCTTTCTGCCATGATCCATCTGACATCAGCAATGATATCCCTTGTGCTATGGTATTATCTAAATCCAGGTTGGATTTCTGGTAGTTCTCTGTAGATACACTGCTCTAGATGCTTTTAAAAAATCTGTAGCAAGATTTATCTTACATGCAATATTAATGCTATTATTTGATCATTTCCACATTCTATTGGATCACCTTTCATGGAAATGGGAGTAAGTATGATTCTAATACAGTCAGTTGGCCAGGAAGCTGCCTTCTAGATTACTTGGCACAGTGAGTGAGCACACCCAGGGCTGCATCTATTTGTTGGAATATGTCAGTTGGTATTCCATCTATTCCCAGAGGCCTTATTTTTTGCCAATGCTTTCAGCGTAACATAAATTTTTTCCTTAATTACCATTGGTTCTTCATTTGATACTTCCTGAAATGTTTTGTGTCAGCCAATTCTTATTGGTACAATGACTCTTCGTATTCCTTTCATCTACTTTGATGTTTCCTGGATCACTAAAGATTTTGCTCATAGTATTGCTTCAGTATTGCAACTCAAGACCTGAACTTCTTTTTCAGTTCCCTCAATTTGAGAAATGCTGAGTTAGTTCTTTCATTTTGATTTCCTGATTCCAGTTCTTTGCACACTTTGCTATAATACTCTGCTTTATCTTCATAAGCTGCCCGTTGAAGTCTTCTGTTCATCTTTTATTACTTTACCATTCTTCTTTTTGTTTTAGCTACTAGATTTCTAGTACAATTTTCATGGTTTCCTCTGACATCCATTTTAGTCTTTTTTTCTCCCTTGTTTTTTGTAATAACCTTTTACTTTCTTCATGGGTTGTCACACAACCTTGATGTCATCATACAACTCATAATGTTTAAGGCCTCAAATCTATTCTTGAGATAATTTTTAAATTCAGGCAGGATAGCCTCAAAGTCTTATTTTGGTTCTTGCTGATTTTCTTTCATTTTCTTCAGCTTCAATTTGAATTTGCATGAGAGTTCAAGTGGCTTTGAGTACTGATATTGAGCTTCTCCAATTATTTCTTCCACAGATGTAGTAAATTTGATTCCTGTCTAATTCATCAAGTGAAGTCCATATGTATAGTTGCTGTTTGTAGTTGTTACAAAAGGTATTTGCAGCAATTTAGAAATCATGGATTGCACAAAATTCAATCAACTGACCTCGAATCTCATTCTAAGTCACTAAGTAATTTCTGATTACCAATCCTTTTCCTGTTTCCAACTTTCACATTCCAGTCACTAATTGTTATAAATGAACTTTGATTGTTTGTTCGATTGATGATAAATATATTAAAAAAGGAAATGGAAGGATAAAACAATGAGTAGATGAATACATGTGAAATATCAAGCAGAATTGGTCTTCATCTTTCTGATTAACTTTCATTTCCCCTCCTAAAGTGTCTTAATTTGAAAATAGAATAGAATTGTGTGTTTTTGTCTGTTACACTTCCAGTGCAGTTATAAGTGAAATTTTAAAAATCAAGTCAGTGCTAAGACAACAACAACTTGTTGTCCTCCTGTTGATTCCAACCCATGGTGGTGCCCCTATATGTTACAAAGTGGATATGGTTTTAGTAGATGTAATCTGATGGCATCGTGTGCTACACATGCTACACTGTTAACCTAAACGTCTGTGGTTCAAATCCATTAGCTGCTCCACAGAAGACATCTAGGAAGTCTCCTCCCATAAATATTTACAGCCTCAGGAAACCAATAGAAGATTCACTCTAATGTGGAATTGGTTTCATGTCAGTAGGTTTGGTTAGGTAATCTATGCTCATACTATTTAGTATATCTTTGAGAATGTGGTGAAAGCACCTTAAAGGCATCTGTTAAAAACAGGTTATTTCCTATTTGAATGCTATACTTTTTTTGAAATTGTTAAAATTTTAATTTTACTTGGATCCACAATCAAGAGCCATGCAAAAGTAAAGAATTAAAAAGATGAATGCTATATTTTTAAAAAGGCCTCATTCTAGTAAAGATGCAAGTTTTGAAAGGAAGTTATTCTAAGAAATCTTCTTGTCAAAGCAGTTTATACTAGCTGAAGACAATGTCAAAGGCTGAGAAAAATATCTTTTCTTTCAAATAAAAGCAATACTCAATCTAGTGGCTGGTGATCATTTTCAGAGATTACTCTTTTTCTCTGAAATTATGATTTTTACTAGAAAAAGACAGTGATATCAATGTAATACTGTAAAATCGATATGTGTTCTCTATCTGATTCTATTTTAGTAATAAGTGAGAATACAGAGGATTGAGAAGCAGCTCACCTGCCTAGTCAACTCCAAAACCTGAAGGGCAAAACAAGGGACCCCTTTAGTTGTCTCAGACAGCATCTATTCTTCCTGTGGTCACAGCAGAGGAAAAAACTATGTGTTATAAGAAGCCAAAAAATGTAGAAAGCCATCCTGAGCAGATTGGCTTTGCTACAGACAACACTTCTGACATGCAGTCGCCACCCTGTCCATCTCTGGGTATGCCTACCTCTTTACCTGTAAGTCAACACCTTGGGGCATGCCCCTCCCTCTCTATTGTAAACTGATATCCTAGGGCTGGGTTCCCTGGCAGCCTGGCCTCCTCAGATGCCTATTTATTGCAGAATTCTTCTAATAAACTTTGAGGCTTGATCAGAGAACTTTGACTTGCCTCCTCTCTCGTGTCCCTGTCCCTTTCCCCCTTTTCATCTGCACAGATCCCACTCTAGAACACGTGTGAACCCGCAGGTCGGTTTCAGTTGGCGTGGATTTTAGAGAACGGGATCACTGCGTGGATAATAGAAAGAAAAGGATAAAAGGACTGGCCAGTCGATGATTAAGAGATTGCCACGGAATTACCCGCACCGTGGGAGGATCTCAGAGGTGAGTGGGCAGTGAATATGGGACAGGAAATCAGTGTGAAGGCCTTCATAATTATCTCAAGGCATGAGGGGTTAAAAGTTAAGACTCCTTAAAGATGTATGGTGTGCAGGAAAGGTTTGTAGAAAGCCTTAATAATTCCCTTAAGGCACAAGGGGTAAGGGTTAAGAAAAATAATTTAGTTCAATTTTTTTCTCCTTCTTAAAGATGTCTGTCTTTGGTTCCCGCAATAAGGGACAATATATGAAAACAGATGGAAACGGGTTGGTTGTGCTTTGAATGATTTTTATAAAACATTTGGCCCTGAGAAAATTCCTGGCACCGCTTTTTCTTACTGGAATCTCATTAACGAAATCGTAGCCTTGCTAAAACAAAGACTTTCGCGCCTTTTCAAATTCCGGTGCCATTTTGCCCTGCCCCTCCCCCCGGAAGGGTTGATATATCAGCAGCCACCTACTCCTGTTCTCCCCTCCCCATCTCCGCCTCCTCCCTGGTCAGCCAGGCCTCCGCTCCTAAAGCCCCGGGAAGTGTGCTTCTTTCTTTGTTTTGTAAAATGTTTGGGGTTGTTTTATTTTTTATAAAAAGCAAAGGAAAAAAGCATCTCTCTGGGATGCAGGGGTGGAGAAGAAGGCGGAGGAGGAGGGAGAGCCCAGTGCAGCAGCGGGACTTGGCAGCCCGCCTCCCCCTGCCCGAGGATATTTGATATGCCTCGGGAATCGGGACTTCCATGCAACTTTAGGAAGTGCCAGAGGAAAAGTCTGGATTCCTTTGCTTCCCCAAGGGCAGATCCTCATTACTCGCTCTCCTTTTCATTTTCAGGGAAATGAGACATGGTTTTAAACACTTTAGGAATGTTGTTTCCACTACACCTGTTCCTACAAAGAAGGGAGGGCCTCAACTTAAGACTCTGCTACCACAATTTCAGAGTAGACATCCTTCTGGTATTCTCTGTTTTCTTCTGGGATCCATTTGGCATCAGCTATAGTATCCCTGGTGCTACGGACCCAGCCTGGACTTCTGGCGGTTCTCTGCTGATGTGCTGTTCCAGTCGTTTTTGGATGATCTTCAGTGGAATCTTGCTTGCATGTGAAATCAATGATATTGTTCTGTGGCTTCCCGCTCCGTTGGGTCACCCTTTGGATGGGAACGAGTGTAGGTCTCGCTTCCAGTCAGTTGGTCAGGTGGTTGTTCTCCAGATTTCTTAGCACAACTTGGTGAGCACATCCAGGGCAGCATCTGTTAGCTAAAACACGTCGATTTGTATACCACCTATTCCTGGGGCCTTATTTTTTGTTATTTCCTTCAAAGCAGTTTGAACTTCTTCCTTCATCACCATAGGCTCTTGCTCATACGTTATTTCATTACATTCTTCTGCATCTGCGAATTCCTTTTGATACAATGATTCAGTATATTTCTTCCATCTTCCTTTAATACTTCCTGGATCATTTAATATTCTGCCTAAAGCATCCTTGATTATAGCAACTCCAGGTTTGAATTTGTTTTTCAGTTCCTTTAGCTTAAGAAATGCTGAACGAGTTTGGCCCTTTTGATTTTCCGACTCTAGCTCCTTGCACATTTCATTGTACTGTTTTGCTTTGTCATTCTGAGCTGCTGTTTGGAATGTTCTGTTCAGCTCTTTAGTAATAAAAATATTCTTCCTTTTCCTACAAACTGGTTAAATAATTGCTTAACTTTTGTTTCTCCCTTATCATGCATTTCCTACTATTAATAGATCAAAAGTAATAGGATTTGGAAGTACTGAGAAATATTTGTTTTGAAAAACCATCATTAATGATCAAGAGTCCTCTCTTTTTCTGTTAATAAAATTTCTTTTACAGGTCTTGTGGATATAGAAGCTAATGTGTCTGTTATCAGTAAAAAATAATTAGCTTCTAAAAAAGAAAAAATAACATTAACTCTTTCTGAATTAGGAACCTCTCCCAATGTTTAGAGGTCTAAGAATGGACAGACGGCTCAAATGCAATTTTATGTGCTATACATTAGTGCTAATTTATGGGAAAGAAATTTATTAAAACAATTTGGAGCTTTTATATCTATCCCTGCTTTGTCAGATGCTGAATTCTAAAGTCTTGCCCTTTCAGTAGAAGAGCTGATATAGAATCTGCAACTCCCTTTGGAATTCTCCTTTGTTATTAATAAGAAAAGTATTAAAACTCAGAAGAGTCTAAAATATGGGTAAGAATAAGAAGAAAAATGTGTTAACACAGAAGAATGAAGAACAGTTGAGAATAATAAGGAGAAAGATGTTGTAAGAGGCCTCAATGTTTATGTTGTTTTGTTTTTTGTCTGCCGTGTTTGTTGTCTTTTTTGTCTTATGTTCAGTGTGACAATATTTGAGTAATTATACAATTTAAAAGTTTCAGTGAAAGCTAAGAATTGACAGAGACAAATTTAAGTTAATATCTATATAAATTCTAAATATCATAGGTCAGGAAAACCCAAAGGCGGATGTTTCAAATGTCTCACAGCGCCAAAAGAGACTTTTTGTCTCAAGAGATCTTTGAAAAATCAGCCTTTTGGCATTCTGTATCACCTTCATATATCCATGCATTTTATCCAGTATCCACATACTTACATAGAAATTTTCATCTGTTTCAGCCAGTCTTGCAAAATACACATGCCAGTGGTTAGCACTTCAAGTCTATGTGAGTTGTGTAAGTGTACCTGTGTTAGTTGCTGTAATTTAAATAAAAACTTGTAGGAGTAAAAGTAGAAGCTCTCCAAAAAAGGTTTTATGGATTCATCCACAGGCTGTGTCTCAATTGGCAAGGCAAAGTAGGAGTCAAAACAATGTTTTAACATAAAACCTTATGAAATTATTATCCCTTATTATACTTTACAAGTTAATTGGCTATATCAATATTGTTCAGAATGGATAAATGCATTAGCCAGTTATCCTGGTCAAATTACTCACCATTATCCTAAAGGTAAATTATTATGTTTTGCATATTCATTTGTATTTCCTAAAGTTTTTGTTAATCAACCAATTTCTGATGCTCTTGTAATATTTACTGATGGATCTTACAGAGAAAGGGCTGTTTTTGAACCAATTGGAAATCTTTGAAATAGTTGAGTGTTCATCATTTTCAGCACTACAGGCCAAATTAAAAGCTATTGAGCAAGTATTAATAATTTACCCTCAGTCTATAGTCTA
>NW_006399988.1:1327590-1329462 GCF_000299155.1 Elephantulus edwardii
TTAGTGTAAGAAAATAAATTGGCTAGTAAATGTTTAATAAATTTTAATTTAACAAAAGCAAAACAATTTCATCATAGTCATTATGCTAATAGTAATATTTACATGGGGTGTCTCATATTCTGGAAGAAATTGTTAAGTATATTGTAAAATCATATGTAAAATGTTTGTCTCTGTTACCTGTTCCACATTTTAAGGTGAGTCCTAGAGGATTATTGCCAAATTATATTTGACAAGTAAATGCGGCTCACATTCCCAAATTTGAAAAATTGCAAATTATTCATGTTGTTATTAATATCAGTTCTGGTTTTGTGGTGATATCTTGTTTATCTGAAAAAGCAACTAAATATGTTATAAAACATTGTTTATTCAGTTATTCTGATTATACTTTAGGATACCCTATTTGCTTTACCAAAAGTAAGCCGAAAGATGGATGCTTATTTGTTAATAAGATGCAAAGAATATCTTCAGAGTTAGACAGTGGAAGACATCATGGACTGTACAATTGAATTAATTGGCTTTCGACCGACGAGCTTCCGGATATGGCGCAGGTAGAAATAACACCATCTTTCCAGCAGATGCCAACTTTCCCTCATGTTTTGAGAAAGCTTGTGCTGGCATCTGGCAACCACCTTGGAGAAAATGTCATCATAACAGTGCTATGGCCATTCTCTTATCTAACATTAGTACTGGCAATATAATTTTTAAAGGACCAATGGTTGGAACACTACCTTGCTTGGAGACTGGTCACCTCTTCATACATAGTCCTGGACTTTCTATGAAAAGATTTGTGGGAGGAATGTGGACTATTGATATGAAGAACTTTCTAACTGAATTGTGGAAATTAGTTGCTAGCATGGATTCAACAAATATTTCCTGTGTCCCAAAAGATAAATGTAAGGGAGATAATGTCACAAGTGACAGAGTCATGTTTTGAGTACCTGAACCATATGTCTTATTAATTGGTAATAATGTAATCACTGGTGATTATCCTAAAAATAATGTCAGTTGTTCTCATTGCAAAATCTCTAACTGTATCAGCTCTATTACGAAGGATGATTTGGTTGTTATTCTAAAAAATCCTCCTCTTGTTATGATATTTTGGTAAAGTTAAATGATATTTGGTATGATGATAATAGCTTGCAAATTTTAAAAGAGTCATATAAGTTGTTATTAAGAACCAAAAGAGCTGTAGGTCTTGTTATTGCAGAAATTGTTTCTCTTATCCCTATAATTGCTGCTGTCTCTATTTCTACTATAGCTTTAACACAAAAAGTCCATACGGCTAAGTTTGTAATTGAGTTAATACATATTGTGACAAAAAATTTAAGTAAAGCAAAAGAATGTATAATCAATCAATTATGGCCAAAAAGTTAAGGAGACCCAGTCAAGGACCAGTCACCTTTTTTTAGGGGCTCATTGGCACTGACGGGATTAGCATGCCTTCTTTTCACTTGCCTGGTTACCAACCTAAGACAGGAACAGGGCCAGAGCTGCTCTGTCTTCCAATGATGGATAAAGAACCTGTGTGAAAGAAGTATGCTAAGGCATGTAGCCTAAGACAGACATGAGTCACTTGCGGCCTTTATAAACTAAAGAAGGGGGACTCTGTTGGAAGCCATCCTGAGTAGATCTTGGTTTTGCTACAGATAACACTTCTGACATGCAGCCGCCACCCTGTCCATCTCTGGTTATGCCTACCTCTTTACCTGTAAATCAACACCTTGGGGCATGCCCCTCCCTCTCTATTGTAAACTGATAGCCTAGGGCTGGGTTCCCTGGCAGCCCGGCCTCCTCAGATGCCTATTTATTGCAGAATTCTTCGAATAAACTTTGAGGCTTGATCAGAGAACTTTGACTTGCCTCCTCTCTCGT
>NW_006399988.1:1330207-1331489 GCF_000299155.1 Elephantulus edwardii
ATGATATGATAGTTTATGCACAAAACTCCAAGGTCTAAAAAAAACCCCCAACCACACAAAAAGCAAACTGTTAGAGCTAGGAGACCAGTTTAGTAGAGTGGCAGGAAACAAGATCAATAACCAAAAATCAGTGGGATTCCTCTACAGTAACAAAGAGAACTCAAATAAGAAAACCAAGAAAGCAATACCATTTACAATAGCCAACCACAAATTGAGATACTTGGGAATAAACCTAACTGATTCAGTGACTGGGGTAATTGGGATGGGTGTGTCAGAGACAGTGAGATTGGCACAGAACAGAGCAGAGTTTAGGGCTGTTGTATATACGGTCGGTCGCTATGAGTTGCAAGGGACTCAACGGCACCTAACGACAACAACAGAGACAAAAAAGACCTATACAAAGAAACCTACAGAACATTTTTGTGAGACACAATAAAAGACCTAAAGAAATGTAAAAATGTTCCGTATTCACGGATAGGAAGACTCAGTATTGTGAAAATGACAATCCTACCAAAAGTTATCTACATATTCAATGCATCCCAACACAGATACCAAATTCCTTTTTCAAGGAGATCAAAAGGGAAAGCTGTCAAGTTTATTTGGAGAGGGAAGAGACCCCAAATGAGCAAAGAACTTCAGAAAAACAAAAATGAAATTTGAGACACAGCAAGTACTCTCTGACCTCAAAACGCAGGGCTGGTAACCAAAATAGCATGGTACTGATAACAATGACAGGCACATAGACCAAGGGAAAAGAATTGAGAACCCAGAAATGGACCCATCTATTTATGGTCAACTGATACTCAATAAGGAAATAAAACCTATCAAATAGGGAAATGACAACCCCTTCAACAAATGGTGCTGACAAAACTGGACTGCTAACTGCAGAAAGCTGAAACTGGATCCACATCTCACACCATATACAAATATCAATTCAAGATGCATCAGAGACATGGGAGTAATGCCCCAAACCATAAAGTTCTTAAGAGACAAACTAGGATCAAGAGTAGACGGTATAGTATAGTCTATAGTATAAAGAGACTGACAAATACAGGCCAAAATACACAGTATGAAGAAGATAAAACTGATGAATGGGACCTTCTAAAGATTAAATATCAGTGCTCATAAAAATATTTTTTCTTGCCAGTATCCTGGAAAACCTACAACCAGGAGAAGATAACGTAGGTGAATGGGATCTTCTAAGACTCAAATCCCTATGCACATCCAAAAACTTCTCCAACAGGGTAAAAAGGGAGGCCACTGACTGGGGAAAAAGTATTCA
>NW_006399988.1:1333014-1344065 GCF_000299155.1 Elephantulus edwardii
ACAAAGGAGATTAATCAGAACTGGCTTTGACAAGCACTGTGGCAATTGGACAATTAAAACAGACATGGGGGGGGGAAGAAGAACGAACTGGAGATGAGGGTGGAGAAAACAGTGCAACAATGAATGAATGAAAACCCAAAATCTCTGTAAATGTTCATTAAAACTAATAAAATTTAATAAAAAAAATACTTTTTTTCAACAGGGTAAAAAAGAAAATCTACCAAGTGATAACAAACATTTGGCAATACCATCTCAGACAAAGGTCTCATAACAAAAGTTTACTGAATATTTCTAGGCCTCCAGAAGAAAAAGACTGACTGATAATCCAATTAAAAAATGGGCAGAAGACATGGAAATATTTTTCACAGAGGAAGACATTCAGACGGCCACCAGACACATGAAGAAATGCTCTAAATCACTGGAAATAAGAGAGATGCATCTTACCCAGTAACAGTGGCAAAGTTTAGCAGGGCAGCAAGTAATAAATGTTGGAGAGGATGTGGCGAAATAGGAACTCTTATACATTGTTGGTGAGATTGTAAAATGGTACAACCACTCTGGAAGGCAGTTTGGATGCTTCCTCAAAAAGCTGAACATAGAACTTCTATAAGATCCAGCTAGTCCACTGCTTAGAATATACCCTGAGAAAATGAGAACTGAGGCACAAATGGAGATTTGTACATCAATGTTCATAGCAGGATTATTCACCATTGCAAGAACATGGAAACAGCCCAGATGTCTGACCACAAACAAACGGATATAGAAATTATGGCACATTCACATGATGGAATATTACATAGCACTCAGGAACAATGATTTTGTAAATTATTACCTAACTTGTGAGGGACTGGAGAGAATTATATTAAGTGAACTAGTTCACTTCCATAAGGACAAATACTGTATAAAGCCATTATTGTAGAATGTATACAAGGATCCAAGGAAAGTAGAGGGGAGTAGAGGGGTGATAATGGGGTGGGGAGTGGTTAATTTTAGGGTTGCACAAGTTGATTGGTAGAGGGAGAGGTGAGTGAAGAAAAAGGGAAAGATCAAGTGTGAAAAACAATGTATATGAACTTTATAAGTAAAATAAAAATTTGTTTTTTAAAAAGGAAGTAGATGTTTACACAGGTCTGGAAATAAAATTAAGGATAATTTATGTTGCAGGTAATAGTAAAGATTTGAAGCCAAGTTAGCAAATATCAGGTCCTTTAAATTTTTGTCTTCTATTTTTAAAATGTAATCTTTATGCTAACTTTCACATGAATTTAGACATAACTTGCATTATTGCCCATTTTGCTATGCTTTAGAATGAATGCCTGTTTTCTTTCTGACTAGGATGCTAATCCTGCCAAACAGATCTTAGTAGGAATACTGATAAAGCACCATTTTCAGTAGGAGATGATTACCCCCTCAGGCGCAGGGGAATGCGGATGTTTGTGGCTCTGCAGTGAGCTGTAGGGCAAACCCTCTTCCTCGCAATAACCACATCCCTGAGTTCGCTGGAGTACAACACACTTTTATAGAGTTACTGAGGAAATACTATTTGAGATATGTGGCCCTTCCCCTTCTTGACTCCCTCCAAGAATCTGATAAAGGTAAATGGTCCCATAAGTTCCCTATGTAGAAAACACAGCTATAGCATGTGAGAGCAGAATGGGCAATCTCCTCCTGTGCCTCTGAAAACCTGCCGGAAAGTCAGCTATGGGTCAGTTCTGATATATGGTATACAACAACAACAACAACAACAACAACAACACAGCATGCATACAGAGGAGCATCCACATGTCATTGTCAGGACAAACACAGATTTCACTGATGCTCAATCCACTGCCCTCAGTATTCGAAAATCCATTCTTAGATTAAGGGCAACTACCAGCCTTCTGTGATATTTTATTTTTATTTTAACCACACAAAAACGTCAGGATGTACATTTTAGATCCTAACTTAGTCCCTGGGTCTATCTACATTTTCTGCTATTTTTTTGTTTATTTGTTTTTTTCATTTTTTGGCTTAGTGGTAAGAAGCTGCACTACAATCCCAAAGACAAGTGGTTCGAGCTGCTCCATGGGAGAAGGATGGACAGTCTTCTTCAGTACAATTAACTGCTCCTGAAAACCTGCCAGAGGATCAGCTATGTTACCACTTGACGGTAGGCAACATGGAAGATGCTTTAACATCTTTTGGACAAGAATAGGCATAAATATAAAAAGCATTGTGGGTGGCTTTTTTCTTTCTTTTGTAGTCTCTTTTGGGTAACAGAAAGGAGTATATGGAAAAATGTTATGGTTCAAATATTTCTCCAAGCAGCTCTGGCAGTGCAATGGTTACATGCTCCTCTATAAGCCAAAAGGTAGATGGCTCCAAACCACCAGTCCTTCTGTAGAGAACAAAACCAACTGCTTCTGAAAACCCACTGGAGGGTCAGCTGTGAGTCAGTTCCAATCTGTGACAAGTAGAACCACAACATATTTCCACAAGAGTGTTCATCTACGGAGCTCTAGAATGTTCTACTGTGTCCTATATGGTCTCTATGAGTTGGGATCGACTTGATGGTACTCAAAAATAGCAACATTTCTCTCCATCAGAAACATTTAGCAGTGTTCTAGAACACTTTATGATCATAACTCTTTTGTATAATTTTAAATAAAATGATCTCTTAAAAAAGAAACATCTCTGTAGATGTTCATTGAAATGAAAAATAAATAAATTAAAATATTAAAAAAAGAAACAAAAAAATTAAGTATGATAGTATACAAACATTAGAGAGCTCTGGTGGCCTAGAAGATAAGGATTTTCACTGCCAAGACAAAGATGGTGCATTCAGTTCAAATTCATCAGATTCTTCCTCGGAGAAAAATGGTAATATCTTTCCATGTAATTTACAGCCTCTGAAAACCCACTGGAGTGCCACTATGAGTTGATTCCAATTTGAAGGCATGTAATAACAACATAACCACAATATAAACATCACTCAGAATTACTATAAAAAGTGTTAACCAACCATTTTATCTCTGAGCTGCTGGAAAAAGAATGTATATTGGACACGTGGACAAGTTATTAACAAACATTGAGAGGCTACTGCCAAGGAGAGTGCTAGACTGTGAACATGAAGATGAATTCAGACACCTTCAGGTCTTCCTGGACCAGGGATGATAAGGCAGCAGTACAACACAACAGAAGAGCATGCAGACCATTTGTCTGAATCTCAAGCCAGCAGTTGTTATTTAGCAAGCACTCAGCATCAGCAGCCAAGATATCCAAAGATATATTTCGTTGGGAAAGCCTGCTGTCAAGGATCTTTCAAAAAGTACAGAAGAAGAGTGATGTTAGTTTCAAGTCTTAGTTGTACCTGAGGCAGGCTACAGCCTTTTCAATCACTTGCTATGTATCTGAGACAATGAATCTCTCTGGACAATGTCATCCATATGTCATCTGCAAAATTAATAAGGATGACAGAAGAAGAATTGATGCCTTTGAGTTGTGGTATGGAGAAGAGTACTGAATATTCCATGGACTGCCAAAAGAACAAATAAGGCTGTCTTAGAGCAAGCTGGATGCTCCTTAAAGGGACATACTTTTTTTTTTTTTACGTTGACCTGAGACTAATTATTATTATTTAATGAAACTTTACAGAGACTTTGGATTTCCATTCATTCATTGTTGCACTTTTCTCCCTCCCTCCCTCTCCCCCAGTTCACTCTTCTCTTTGAAAGTAAAAGAAAAATTCTTTCATTGTTATACAATCCCTCCCCCCAAGTCCACTCCACTACACAGCCTTCGTTCTGGACTCCTGTCATGACAGTAATACCCAATCATATATCCTTTTTAAACAGTTCTCTCTCTCTCTCGTCTGTTTCAATGTAGTATAATTTATCCTATTTTTCTCAATCTTCCTCCAACCCCAATGTCAGTCCTGTTTTACAATAGTGGCACTAAGCAGTATTTTTCCTTTTATGACTGAGCTATTTTACTCAGCATAATGTCCTCCATGGTCACCCATTTTGCATCATATTTCATGAGTTTCTTGTTTTTCAAAGCAGCATAGTATTCCATTGTGTGAATATATCACAGTTTCTCTAGCCATTCGTTTGTTGATGGGCACTTAGGTTGTTTCAAACTCTTTGCTATTGTGAAAAAAGCTGCAATAAACATGGGTGAACATATATCTGCTTGGGTGACAGTTATGGTTTCTTTGGAGTATATTCCCAGTAGTGGAACTGCAGGATCAAATGGTATTTCTATTTGCAACTTTTTGAGAAAATGTCACACTGCCTTCCATAGTGGTTGCACTATTTTACACTCCCACTAACAATGAATAAGCATTCCAGTTTCTCCGCAACCTCGCCAGCATTTGTCATTTGCTGTTCTGTTAAATTTTGCTATTCTTACTGGGATGAGATGATATCTCATAGTTGTTTTGACTTGCATCTCTTAGAGCTAGGGATTTTTTCATGTGCCTGTTGGCCATCTGAATGTCTTCTTCGGTGAAGTGTCTGTTCATATACTGTGCCCATTTTTCAATTGGGTTGTTTACCTTTATCTCGTTGTGGTGCTTGAGTATTTTATAAATTCCAGATATAAGTTCTAAAGGGACATACTTTGAACATGGTGTTAGGAGGGGATATTCCTTGGAAAGAGACATCATACTTGGAAATGTAGAGGGTTAGCAAAAGAGAGGAAGACTGTTAATAGATGGATCTCATTGTAACTGAAGCAGTAGGCTCAAGGATGTCAGAGATTATGAGGATGGCACAGGACATAGATTCATTATTCACAGAGTTGCTAGGAGTCATACTCAACTCCAAAGTACCTAATAGTAACAGCGACAAACAATTAGAACTAAGAAACATTACCACTGAACTTAGAACAAAAAATCCAAACCAAAACCCTCCCAAGGAATGAATCTATCTATCTATCTATCTATCTATCTATCTATCTATCTATCTATCTATCTATCTATCTATCTATCATCTATCTATCTATCTATTCTATCTATCTATCTATCATCATCTATCTTCTATCATATCTCTCTCTCTCTCTCCCCCCCTACCTACCTTAAAACTGACATAACAAGAATGGACAACTGGGCCAACCTGCACCAAGTACAGAGTGCTTCTACATGCATACTGTTGCTTTGCATCTCTTACTGGTCCCATTTAATCAAAGAACTAACAAAGTCTTAGAGAATTTTAGTTCCTTTCACTGCTTAGTCGTTAGGGCTCCTAGCTGGAAATTTAGTGCTCTTTTTACTCCAGCATGAATTCATCTAGTATGATAATCTCAGTTACAAAAGTTACTTAACTGTGTAGATCAGATAAACCTGAGATAAAAAAAATAGTCTGAAAAATACAACCCCATACCCTAAGAGTCTATTGAAATAGCCATTCTATAAAATGGATACTAATATATCCTTAAATACCTCTATGATCACAATTCCTTGTTGTGTTGTTGTTGTTAAGTGCTTTCAAGTCGAAGATGACTCAGCGACCCTATGAATGAAAGACCTGAACACTTGTATAACCTTCACTATTTCTCTAAGAACCATAACCGCCATCCAAACAGATATATGCCCACCCATGTTTTTGCTTCATTATTTACAATAGTAAAGAGATAGAAGCAACCCAAGCACCCATTGGCAAACGAATAGATATAAAAACTATGATTTATTCATGCAAAGGAAGACTATGCATCACTAAAAAAAAAAATCAATGAACTCGTGAAACAAACATCTTTGGCTTTAATGGTTAGTGAGTGTTGTATTAACATGTCTTCCCTGTATGCACATGGAGAGTATCCTACCACTGGCAGCATTGTACTTCAGGACAGATCTTGAAATGTTCATTTATTTTGTTCTCTCCTTGTTTTACGTTAGCTTTTCTTTTAGTATTTCTAAGTTCAAAGTTTCAAAGTTCTTCTGACACTCACTCTGCTTGCTTCCTTCCTTCCTTCCTTCCTTCTCTCTCTCTTTCTTGTTTTCTTAGTAATTTTTTACTTTTTTCATGTTTGATGGTCTTGATATTATCTCACAACTCCTGGTCTTTGATCATTAGCATCCAAACACATCAAATCTATTTTTGAGATTGTTTAGAAGTTCAAGTGGGATAAACTCAAGGTTGCATTTTGGCTCTCAGGGATTTGTTTTAATATTTTTTCAGCTTCATTTTGAACTTGCATGTGAGTATCTGGTGGTCTGTTCCACAGTCAGTGGCTAACCTTGTTTTGACTGCTGATTTTGAGCTTTTCCATCTTCTCTTTCTATAGATGTAGTCATTTTGATTCTGGTATATTCCATCAGGTAAGATCCATGTGTAGAGTCACCATTTATGTTTTTTAAAAACATAAAAATAAAAGAGCAAGGGAGCTCTGGTGGCCTAGTGGCAAGAAGCTGTGCTGCAATCCTGAAGGTGTGTGGTTTGAATCCACTAGAATCTTTGCTGGAGAAGGAGGGGCAATTTCCTCTTGTGCCAGTCAGATCTGACTTGACTGTACACAACAACAACAAAAGGGTATTTGCAACAAATAAATTATATGTTTTAAAAATTCTATCATGATTTCTGCCCTATTTTTAAGATGTCTTCCAACTACCAGCCCTTCTATCCTTCTTATTTGTTTCTAACTTTTGCATTCCACTTACTTAACATATTTAAGGCATTTTGATTGCATGTCCTATTAATTTCAGACTGCAGATATTGGTAGAAATCTTTATTTCTTCATCTTTGGCTTTAATGGTTGGTGAGTGTATTAACATGTTTTTCCTGTATACAGGAGAGTATCCTAGCACTGGAAGCATTGTACTTCAGGATATGTTCTTTTTAAAAATTATCTTTATTGGCTCTCATACAATAATTTGTTTACCTGTGCTTCATTCGTATAAATTGTATTTTATACATCCTTCATATAGATAGATAGATAGGTGATAGATAGATAGATAGATAGTGTTGTATACAATCATTGAAAATCATACAAAACATATATTTCATATAATTAATTACAATTTATCTATAAAATTCATTTGGGCTCAAGGGCTACGGTCCTAGGGCCCACTTTTAATTGTGTTTGAAATGAACATTGTCCTAATCGGTACAATACTGTTCTGTCATTTCTCTATATTAAGGTAACTTTGGATTGCTGTGATATGGAATGGTGTGCCATTCATCTTCAAATGTCATAATGGTTATACATGTTTGACAATTTTTGGCAGATCTCACAGATTAAGACAGGCTTGGAAGCAGGAGTGGCAATCACTTCCCATACATGCCTGTGGAAACTCTATGATATTAGAGAAAAGACAGTAGTGTAGAACAAGGTTAAGGTTTTTTCTCTATAGGGTCAATACTATACAGCACTTAACAACAACAACAATAACAATATATAACTCCTAGCCCTTGTCTCCATTTTGAACTTGGATGAAGCTGCCAGACACTGTATGATGCTGCTCTTGTTTTGGTTGAGGATCTGTCTGTATTGTTTGGTTGTTTTTTAAATTTAAGCCTCTTGTTTAGAGTCAACAAGACCTCCTGGTAGACACTTGCATTTTAGGCCAAGCCCTTGTCTCCATTTTGGATACTGGGTGAAGTGGCTGGACTCTGTAAGATGGGCTCTCTTGTTTTGGTTGAGGGTCATTATGGAATGTTTGGTTGTTTTTATTTTTATTTAAGCTTTTTATTTAGAGTCAACAAGACCTCTGGGAGGGCACTTGTATTTAAAAGTTTGGCCCAGCAGATTGTATTTTAATCCATTGTTACTATATTTTGGAAGAACATTCTTCTAAGTTGTACAGCAGTCTTCTGTCAATTTGCTGTGCTGAGATCATCTGGGTTTGCTGTGATGCAGAACCTTGTGCCACTGGGGTCTCAAGTGCCATAATTAATGGCTGCATGGACAGTGTTTGGTGGAGCTCCCAGTTTAAGACAAGTTTGGAAGCAAGAGTGGCATCCACTTCCTAAACCACATGTCTCTGGAAACTCTATGAACCTGGAGAAACGATAGTTATAGAAAGGTCTCAAGTCTTTTGCTCATAGGGTCACTATGAGTCATGCGTGACTCAACGGCACTTAAAAAACAACACTGATCTATGTCTGTTATTACAATTTCTTTTTGAGTCCCCACTGAATCTTTTATATTCTTTCACCCTCTCAATCATCCAATAAATTCTGCTATCCTAGTGATTTCCATATATCCCTTTTTTCTGCCCCCTTCCTGCCTTCATCTATTCCCTTTTGGATATTTATTTACAACTTACTAGTTATCCTTCTCTTTTTACTGAAATGTTATTTCTGAGAAGGAATGTGACATTATTCTTCTCTGTCACTTTGGGTATACTAAATTATAGAACTATCTGATTCAAAATGACTTTACTAGTTTATCTCAGCTCACTAAAGTGTTATTGTTGTTGTGTATTGTTGAGTCAGAACCAACCCATAGCTGACTCTAGTGAGTTTTCAGAGGCTGAAGAAGATTGCATAGAAGAAGACTCCTTATCTTTTTCCCATGGAGTAGCTGGTAGATATGAACTATGGGTTGGCAGCACAGGATATTAATCTACAGGATATTATTATTTGACTACTTTCAATTTTCCTTGATTGCTATTTCATGCATTCCATGTTCAAACTACTACTGGGTTTTCTTTTTTGCAGTTGTCTCTTCATTTTGAGTGTCACCACATCACCAAATGAAGGTCCTTCATTGGGTAAAAGGTTTATTTAATTTAATTAATTAAGGTAGACTCTACTTTGAAGAGGTGACTCTTTTCCTAATACCTTTTAGAGTTTTTGAGTGCCTTCAAACCAGAGAAGCTTATCTTCTGGTAATATGTCATATAAGGTTGATCTATTATATGTTGTTGTTGTTAAGTGCCGTCGAGTCAGAGGTGACTCATAGTGATCCTATGAAAAGTCTTGGACACCTCTTGTATAATTTTCATCCTCTCTCCAGGTTCACAGGGTTTCCAGATGCAAGTTATTACGGATGTGGATGCCACTCCTGCTTCCAAGCTTGTTTTAATCGGGGAGCTTCACCAAACACTTTTCACCATGGGTAACCATTCTCACATTTGACTCATCATTGTTACAGTGTTCGGCTTCACAGCAACCACGAGATTCCTCTGTACAGCAAGTGGACATACCAGGTTACACAACTTAGAAGAATGTTTCACCAAAAACAACTAAAGGATTTTAAAAACCAATAGGGTTTTAAGCTAGGGTCTAGAAAAAAAAAATATGGATGTGGATATATAGATATATAGATAGATATATATGATGCTGAATATAACTCATCTAAATTTCTCTTTAATTTTTTCATTTTATTTTAGTGACAGAGTAGAAATCATACTGGGGTTTTCATTCAATCATTTATACATATTTTGTTTTATGACACGAATTGCAATGGATTAATGTAATTAATTACCATGTCTAATAATAATTTTTGTGTATTGTTTTTATCTTCACCAAATAAACTATTTCTAATTATTTGCTACACTCTCCCTTCATTCTCATCTCTGTGAATCCTCCAAAATAGATGGTATCTCTGCATAAACCATTCCCAAGGAATACCTTGGGTTTATATGTTAATAGTTATATATTGTTCTTTAATGATTGACTTTTGGTTTTATTTTTATTTTATACTGACTTATTTACAAAGTTCGTATACATTGTTTTTTTTTTTCACCAGATCTTTCCCTTTCCCTTCACTTCCCCCATCCATCAAAAATTGTGCAATCCTATGATTAAATCCTACCCCCTACCCATCCTTAGACACTGCAGGCCAGCCAGAGGTGAGTGGGCTGGTGGAAATTTGACCTTGTCTTGTTGAGTCCCCTTGACACAGGAGATAATTTGGCTGAACTTTTGTGGACATTGCAGACCAACCACAGGCGAGTGGGTTGGTGGGAATTTGACTTTGTCTTGTTGAGTCCTCTTGGACCCAGGAGCCTTCCTGGGCAGGGGCCGCGGTGCAAGGGCAACTGCGTGAGCACCACTGGACAGGGACCAGTGAATGAAAACCACTGGGTGGGAGATAGACACCTGGAATTTGAATAGGGACCCCAGTTGTAAGCACACCCCGACAACTGAGGCCTGAGTGAGGTCCTCAAAGTGGTTGACCTGCCCTTGTGATAGCTGCAACCATGTGCACGCCCTTCCCTATTTGGCTCCACACCTGTGTCTACACATCTGGTTAATCAACCTGCCTTTAATCCGGAGCACCTTGACATATCTTACCTACCAGAGGCTGTTCTCACAGGCTCTGAACTGACATTTCCCTGGAGTCAGACGTTCAGAGTAAAGCTACCCAACTGATCTCTAGAGCATTATCTTCATTGAGAACATATCAATGTCTCGAAGAAAGCAAGCTGTCCCACACAATACACAAGCACAAAGCAAGATATCACCCCCAAAGGGTGACACAGTATCAAGGGATTTCCTGAAGGCAGAAAGTCTGATGGAACTTTCTGACACAGAATTTAAAAGAACAATGATTGAATATTTTCAATGTATGAAAGACAAACTTGAAGAATTACAGGACACTACAAACAAAAAACAGGAAGAACTAAAAAAAAATAGTACAGAACAATGTAGAGAAAACAAACGAGGCATTAGCAGCACTGGAAAAACAAGAAATCACTATCCAGAATATGAGGTCCAATGTTTCAAATACTGTCAACATGATGGAGGGGCACATGAACAGAGTTGAAGAGATGGAACGAAGCACCAATGAAATAGAAGACAAAATTGTCACCACAAATTTGCTAGAGCAAAAAGCAGACTCAAAAAGAAGGAAAAAGAAGAAAACCTAAGAATAATGTGGGACACCCTCAAGAGAAATAACATGCGCATCATTGGAATCCCAGAAAAGGAAGAAGCAAGTAAAGTCATTGAAAAAGTTGTGGAAGAATTACTACAGGAAAACTTTCCAGGCATAATGAAGAATGAGAGAATATATATATACAAGAAGCTCAGCGAACACCATATAGACTAGACCCAAAAAGAAAAACATCAAGGCATATCATAGTTAAATTTGCCAGAACCAAAGATAAGGAGAGAATCCTGAAAGCA
>NW_006399988.1:1349305-1350584 GCF_000299155.1 Elephantulus edwardii
ATGGTCAACTGATTTTTGACAAGGAAATGAAATCAGTTAAGTGGGGAAACGACAGCCTTTTTAACAAATGGTGCTGGCAAAATTGGAAAAATATCTGCAGAAGACTCAAGCAAGATCCACACCTCACTCCGTATACAAAAACCAACTCAAGGTGGATCATGGATCTAGGACTAAAACCAAGGACTACAAATTTCATTAAAGAAAACCTTGGAAGAATTCTAGTAGTCTTAGTCCAGAACATGAACAGTCTCCCAAGTATCCTGAAAAATCTACAACCAGGAGACGATAAAATAGATGAATGGGACCTTCTAAGAATCAAATCCCTATGCACGCCCAAAAACTTCTCCAAGAGAGTAAAAAGGGAAGCCACAGACTGGGAAAAAGTCTTTGGTAATGACATGTCAGATAAGGGACTTATATCTGGAATTCTTAAAATACTTGAGCACCACAACAAGATAAATGTAAATAATTCAATGGGAAAATGGGCACAGGATATTAATAGACACTTCACCAAAGAAGACATCCAGATGGCCAACGAGCACATTAGGAAATGTTCAAGGTCCCAAGCTCTAGGAGAGTTGCAAATCAAGGCAAATATGGGATATAATTTCGCCCTAGTCAGAATAGCAAAATTTGACAGAGCGGCAAGCAACAAGTGCTGGCGAGGTTGTGGAGAAACTGGAACCCTTGTTCGCTGTTGGTGGGAATGTGAAATGGTGCAGTCATTGTGGAAGGCAGTATGGCGCTTTCTGAACAAGTTGCAGATAGAGATGCCATTTGGCCCAGCGATTCCACTGCTGGGAGTATATCCCAGGGGGATCATAACGGACATCCAGGCAGATGTAAGCACACCCATGTTTGTCGCAGCTCTGTTCACGGTAGCGGGGAGTTGGAGGCAGCCCAGGTGCCCATCAACAGACGAGAGGGTAGAGAGGCTGTGGTGTGTTCACACAATGGAGTGCTGTGCTGCATTGAAAAACAAGGAACTCATTCAATGTTGTTCGGGATGGGTGAGCCTGGAGGACATTGTGCTGGGTGGAATGTCTCAGTTGCAGGGGGACGGGTATTGCGTGGTGCCACTGCTGTGGAATGGGACTGATGTCAGGGTGGGGGTAAGACTGAGAGAAACTGGATGGATTGTGTGTGCTGCACTGAAACAGATGAGGGACTGAATAACTTAAAAGCAATGCATGATGGGGTGTTGTGGTTATCACAGGAGTCCACAATTAAGGTTGCATAGTGGAATGTACTTGGGGCGGTGGGCGGGGTGCGGGGGGAT
>NW_006399988.1:1351266-1353296 GCF_000299155.1 Elephantulus edwardii
AGAAAACTACTGGACATACTTGACCAATTCAACATACAAAAATCAATTGCGTATCTCTACAGTGACGAAGAGAATGCAGAACTGGAGCTAAGAAAAACAACATCCATCACATTTATATGATTAAATACTTGGGAGTAAATTTACCTAGAAACACAAAAGACCTATTCAAAGAAAATTACAAGACATTACTACAAGAAACAAAAGGATACCTGGAGAAATGGAAGAATATACCATGCTTTTCGGTAGGAACACTCAATATTGTGAAAATAAAGGCAATCCACAAGTTCAATGCAATCCCAATATAAATACTAATTCCGTTCCTCAACAAGATGGAAAAGGCAATTTCCAATTTCATCTAGAATGGAAAGACATCCTAAACAAGCAAAACATTCCTGAAAAAAGAAAACAAGTTAGGAGCATCTTACTCCCTGATCTCAAATCCTACTACATATCTGTGATGATCAAGAAAGTGTGACACTGTTACAGTGACAGACACATAGATCAATGAAATAGAATTGAGAACTCAGAAATCAGCTCATATATGTATACACACTGATTTTTTACAAGGAGATGAAATAAGTTAAAGGGAGAAACAAAAACCTCTTTAACAAATGGTGTTGTCACAATTGGAATAGATGAATGGAGCCTTCTATGAATCAAATCCCTATGCACATCAAAAACTTCTCTATCAGGGTAAAAAAGGAAAGCCACAGACTGGGAAAAAACATTTGGTAATGCCATGTGTGATGAGGGACTTATATCTAAAATGTATAGAATGCTCTAACACCTCAACAAGATAAAAGTGAACAACTTTATTGCAAAATGGGCACAGGATATGAATAGACACTTCACCAAAGAAGACATTCAGATGGCACACAAACACATGAAGAAATGTTCAAAATCCCTAGTTCTAAAAGAGATGCAAATCGAAACAACTATGAGATATCATCTCACACCAGTAAAAAGAGCAAAGTTCAACAGAGCAGGAAACAACAAATGCTGGCAAGGTTGTGGAGAAACTGGAACCCTTTATTCACTGTTGATGGGACTGTAAAATGGTGCAGCTGCAATGGAAGACAACATGACACTTTCTCAAAAAGTTGGAAATTGAAATACCATTTTTCCCACCAATTGCACTACTGGGAATATACCCTAAAGGAACCAGAACTGCCACGCAAACAGATATATGCACACCCATGTTTACTGCTGTATTGTTCACAATAGCAAAAAGATGGAAGCAAATCAAGTGTCCATCAACAAATTAATGGCTAGAGAAGCTGTGGTACATTCACACAGTGGATTACTATGCAGCACTGAAAAACAAAATATATTGCATAACAAAAAATAAAATAAAATTATCATAAAATATTACGCAAAATGTGTGACCGTGCACAACATTTTGCTGAGTGAAGTATCTCAGTAAAAAAGGACAAATACTGCACAACACCACTTATAAAAGAGGACTGACATGGAGGTTGGGGGAAAACTAAGAAAAGAGGGGATAAATAATGAATAGTGCATTGGAACAGATGAGGGAAAGAACTGTTCAAAGGGAATATATGATTACGCATTATTTGCATGACAACAGGTCAGAATAAGAGGTGAATGGCAAAGTGGATTGGTGAGGGGGGGAGGGAGGAAATTGTGCAACAATGAATCTTAAAAGCAAAACAGGAACATTAGAAACGAAAATGTGCAACAATGAATGAATGGAAATCCAAGTTTTCTGTAAACTTTTGTTAAAATCACAATAAAATATTGTTGTTATGTGCAGTTGAGTTGCTTGCGACTCATAGTGACCCTATGTACAACAGCCCTAAATTCTGCTCTGTCCTGTGCCAATCACACTGTCTCTGCCACATCCATCCTGATTAGTCACTGAATCAATCCACTTCATAGAGGGCCTTCCTCTCCTGCGCTGTCCCTCCACCCTCCCAAGCATGATGTCCCTCTCCAAGGACCGGTCCCTCATTACAACACGTCCAAAGTATGTTAGACAAAGCCTCAGAATCCTTGCTTCCAAGGAGCCA
>NW_006399988.1:1355106-1357904 GCF_000299155.1 Elephantulus edwardii
GTCGCTATGAGTCGTAGGCGACTCGACGGCACATAACAACAACAAACAACTTTTGGTTATCACAAAAGTTCAGAATTAAGGTTGCACAGTGGAGTGCACTGGAGGGTGGGGGGTGCGAGGGGCAGGGGTGGGATTGTATATCAGTGAAGGGGTTTTTCTTTTGCTTTTCGAAGAGCGGAGTGAAATTGGGTGGGGGGTCAGGGAGAAGAGTGCAACAATGAATGAATGAAAATCCAAAATCTCTGTAAATGTTCATTAAAATTAATAAAATAAAATTTTTAAACAATTTGTAACAATGATTTAAGGAAACTTAAAAAAATTAGGGGAAATAAATCACAAATGGAAATGATCTGATATAAATAATAATGATGGTATGCTCAATTTTAAATCTGTTTGCAAAACCAAAGACTAAAGGGTAGGTTGTTTTTCTTCAGAGATATTGAAATATGGTTTCTCTCACTCTTTTGGGCTCATACTGACTTGAACTGCAGCTGACATTATCTCCATTCTTTCCCCCCTCTTTTAATTCCTATTTGCTGTGTCCAAGATGGAAAATTGCAGCCCACAACAAGGCAAGCTTTCCAGAAGGAAGACAAAAGTCTCTGTCACCTGTGGAGTGAATTTCACGAGCAGAACTTGACTCTCTGGTCAGAGAAGAACTTCACTCTCTGGACAGGAATCACTTTGATTTCCAGCGGACAGAAAATTAAAGAGAACAAAGAGCACTCACTGCGGAGCTCAGACTGTCGTTTCAAGTAAAGGCCACCTGTAACTTTATATCATTACGTGGAGACAAAGAAGAAGGTGTTCTATGCACTCCCATACTCCTACAAACATGGGGTCTCAGGACTTCAATGAGACTTCCACTCAAGTGCAATAAGAAAAGAAGACTTTAGAACCACAGAAGGGCCAGGAATGGTTAATAACAATAACCATCAATCATGTAAAAAATAGCAGAAAATGAGTGGAAGAGATTAAAAGATCCTGCCTCAACATTTACCAATGGAAAAGTGTGTACTAAATTAGATTGTTTTAAGTCTGGTGCTGTTGTATTTGCTGAACAGTAGAGCACCTAAGGAAACATTAGTTCAGTCTTACAATTTATATAGCTCAGTGGGCCTCACTGGCTGTTTTGATAGCAGGTTTTGTCAGTTTATTGCAGATTCCTGACTCGCTCTAAGCTGTCAGTAATGAAACCAGATCTTCAGAAAAAATCTACAGCAAATTGTTCCCTTCCATATACTTCTTCCCACTTACTGAAAAGCAAACACCACTGGCTGGAGTAATCTCTTCACCTCTTCTGAGGGTCAGCTCCAGTGCTACAACCCAAATGATCCTCTGCTTTTAAGCAAGTGATTCTGCTTTTTTTTCTTTTTTTTCCCCTTCCTTAAAGAGAACTTAGAAATGGATTGAGTATTAGTCAGCCTACTAAGTTCCTCCAGACTACATAAGGGATATTGAGGGCACAGATAACAGCCTGGCCTGGGCAGCACACACAGACTTCTGGACTTCTTCCCTCAGGAAGACAAAAAAAGGGTGAGCTTGGCCACTCAGGACCAGCAAAACCTTGTCTCTTTCTCCTGGGCTTTTGTTACCACTGTGTGGCCTGGTTTCACTGTCACTTTTTTAGTGTGCATAAGATCATGTTATTTATACTTGATAATTGAAAGCACTTCCTGCCTCTGAGCACCAGGTGCCTCATTCCTGTTTTATTCTGGTTTTGTAAATAAGACTCAGGATTTTATTTGAAGGAATAGATCCCCTCCAAAAAATCATCTTTAACAGGTCACATACATTCCTGAACTGAAGGAATGTGTTGTCTTATATGAATCTGGGCTAATAGTAGCTGGTGGCAGAATGTTTGCATAGGACAAAGTTTGGAGGGAAAAAGTTAGTGGAGAACAGCCCCATCTCCTGCTCTTAATGTTACAGTTCATAAACATTTATGGCTGTTCAGTCACTCAGAAAGGATACTTGTCTAAGCAGCCAAGTGTCAACAGACTGGAAACAAGACACAAATTGGCTAAAGGGTTTGCTTATCTGGGCCTGGGACTCCAGACATTAAGAATTTACTACCAAGGCAATGTGCACAGTAAGTCTGTGCCACTCCTTGACTTCACACACACACACACACACACACACACACACACACACACACACACACTCTCTCTCTCTCTCTCTGCATAAAAAGCCACTGGAGAAACAAAGGAAGACATTAAGCTTCAGGAGACAAAATGCAGAAGGTAAGAAACTACCACCAAGAGCGAGACTTTGGGGTGCTTGTGGGGAGAAGGGACTGAAACTTCTTTGGGGAGAGGTCCCTCCATTTGGGAATCTTTGCCTCCTTGGTGGCAGGACCTTCCCAGGGACGAGAAAGGACAAGAGATATTGAGACACAGAACTACAAGTAGGGGAAATATTTTTTTAGCTTTCCTATTTGGCACATACAGCTACAAAAAGGAGAACTGACTAAACACCACATAGAAAAAAACTGCTCAAATGGAGTGCATGGTCTCATAGCACTCCCTCCATCACCCCATAGACAAAGGAAGACAATAGAGTTTGGGACAGGGGATTACATTAAGGTGAGATTTCTGGAGGGCTGCTGTGCAGAACAGAGAGGACCTGAAGGACCTTGTTGTTGTTGTTGTTGTTATGTGCCGTCAAGTCGCCTGCGACTCATAGCGACCCTATGTACAATAGCCCTACACTCCGCTCTGTCCTTTGCCAATCGCACTGTCTCTGACACTCCCATCCCAATTATCCCAGTCACTGAATCAATCCACCTCATAGAGGGC
>NW_006399988.1:1359411-1359950 GCF_000299155.1 Elephantulus edwardii
TAATCAATAACATGATTAAGATAAGAATTACTGACAACTTATGCACACCTAACGCTTATCAAGGAAAACTGCCCATAATGTCTAGAAAGCAGCAGGCAGCTTCAAACATTTGAGAAAACTAATGAAACCTTCTCCAAAAAAGCAGAGAATATTGGAGACCCAATGAATACCACAGAGTCAAGAAGGCAGATGATGAACGGTGGGAGTGGACTTGAATCGGGACACACCCCTGCATCTCTGACCCGCGACCCCCATCTGCAGGTACTGCATTGCTCCCCCCGCCCCCCCGACCCGGCTCGCGCTCCCCCCTTGCCAGCTCTGAACTTTGGGACTGGCCAAGGGCTGTGCGCAGGCGCAGTGAACAGTGGGAGTGGACTTGAATCGGAACACACCCCTGCATCTCTGACCCACGACCCCCATCTTCAGGTACTGCATTGCTCCCCCCCGACCCGGCTAGCGCTCCCCCGCCCCCGCCAGCTCTGAACTTTGGGACTGGCCAAGGGCTGTGTGCAGGCGCAGTGAACGGTGGGAGTGGACTT
>NW_006399988.1:1360050-1369849 GCF_000299155.1 Elephantulus edwardii
CAACAATGAATGAATGGAATCCCAAAATCTCTGTAGATGTTCATTGAAATGAAAAATAAACAACCTAAATTAAAAAAAAACCAAAAAAAAGAAATGCCAATCAAGTACCATAACCACCCAGTATTTGTTGAAAATATTTTCTAAATAAAATTATTATTTTATACTGAAAAAAAAGAAGGCAGATGATATATGTTGAATAGAGCACATTCAAACATCTACAAAAGAAAATACAAATGACGTCAGAAACAATGGAAGCCACACATATAGGGAATATCTTAGAAGTAGAGAACCATTAAGAAATATATTGATGAAGAAGAGTTATTTGAACAGCTGTGAAAGAAGGTATAAATGATGGAAGACACAATGGAAACCACCACGAAAGCAAACATATAGAGAAATATAGCCAGAAGAGATATATTGATGAGGGGGAACTTGCACAACTGTGGAAGAAAATACAAAAGATGGTAGAAAGAATTGAAACTACAGATAAAGAGTTTTAGAACTTAAAACATTATAACAAGATAGAGAGTGTACAGCCAAAACAGTACTGGAAATAACAGAATTACATGAAAATGCAATCCAGAATATAAAGACCAAAATGGCAGAAGTCTCCAACATGCTAGAAGGAGAGAAAAAAAGGAGAGCAAAAAAAGATGGAACATAGAATCAGTGACTTGGAAGTTAAGAACATGAACAGAAATATATTAAAAGAAAATTAAGAAAACATTAGAATCATGTGGATGGCATCAAAAGGAACAAACAACATACATATGACTAGAATTTCAGAATATGCAAATATTAGGGAAACCACTATAAAAAATTGTGGAAGTGGTACTAGAAGAAAAGTTGCCAATAGTATGAAGAACATTTAGGAAGCTTAGTAAACACCAATACATTAGACCACAAAATAAAAACATAAAGACATAACATAGTCAAGTTCTCCAATATAAAAAATAAAGACAGAATACTAAAAGCAGTGTAAGAAAAACAGAGTCACCTACAAAGGAATATCAATAAGATTAAATTGCAATTTTTCAGCAGAAACCATGTGAGCAAGAAGACAATAAGATGGCATGTACAGAAAGTTAAAACAATTGCCAGTCGAAGATCCTGTACCCAGCAAAGCTCTCTGTGAAATATGAAGGAGAAATAACATCCTCTGTAGAAAAGAAAGAACTCAAGGAATCTGTGGAAACAAGACCAAATATACAAGAACTTTTGAGGGAAGTTCTTCACCCAGAGACACTAAGGAAAGTGAATGGACCTAGTGACAACAACAAAAAAACCCAGAGCACTTTTGACAGATTCTATGAACATTGTCTGCATGTCTTTAGAGGACATAGGTTTCTATTTCTCCTGCAGTATATGTGTTAGGTCATACAAAATTATGAATCATGTTAACCTACTGTGAAAGTACTAATCTGTCTATCAAGTTAATTATACAACAAATGAGTATTTAAGTTATTACAAATCAGTTGTGTTATTGTTGTTATGTGCTTTAAAATTGTCCCTGACTTACAGCAAACTTATGTACAAGAGAATAAAACATTGCCCGATACTTTGGAAAAAAAACAAACAAACAGAAAAACCCATATCAAAATGATAACAATAAAACTTGGTTTGTCAATAATCACACTTAATGAATGAACTAAATGCACCAATCAAGAGAAAAAGAGTAGCAGAATGGATTAAAAAAACCAAAGCACATCTATGTACTAGAGACACATCTAAGAAACAAAGAGAAAGATAGACTTAAAATTAAAATCTGGGAAAAAAATATACCAAGCAAATGGCATCCACAAAAAAACAGGAGTGGCAATACTAATCTCTGCTAAAATAGACTTCAGAATGAAAACCACCATAAAAGAGAAGGAAGGGCACTATATTATGATTAAAGGCAAACTAGATCAAGAAGACATAACATTGGTCAACATCTATGCACCAAATATTAGTTCCGATAAATACATAAAACACCTAACAGAATTAACAGAATTGAAGAAATAGGCAACACTAAAATAGTGGTTGAAGACTTTAACAAACCACTCTTGCCAAACCTTGTGGATGTATTCTGAGCACTGCACCCAACTAAAACTCAATTCACTTTGTTCTTGAGTGCACATAGTACATTCTCCAGAATTGATCACATATTAGGGCACAAAGTAAGCCTCAACAGATAAAACAAACAAACAAACAAACAAAAAAAAACAAAAACCAAAACCAAGAACAAACCACAGTGAATTAATACAAAGTACCTTCTCCTTGGAGAAGGATTCTGAGGCAAGGGTTCTGAGGCTTCATCTAACATACTTTGGACATGTTGTAAGGAGGGACTGGCCCTTGGGGAGGGACATCATGATTGGGAGGGTGGAGGGACAGCGCAGGAGAGGAAGGCCCTCTATAAGTTGAATTGATCTAGGGACTGGGGTAATCGGGATGGGAGTGTCAGAGACAGTGCAATTGGCACAGGACAGAACAGAGTTTAGGTCTGTTGTAAATAGGGTCGCTGAGTCGCAAACAACTCGATGTCACATAACAACAACAACAACAACAACAACCACCTTCTCTTACCACAATGCCTTAAAACTAGAAATAAATCCAACCAGCATGGAAGCCAAATAATACCCTGCTAGATAGAACATGAATGGAATACAGAAGAAATAAAGAATGAAATGAAAAAGTTCCTTGAAACAAATGAAAATGAAAATACAATGTACCAAAATCACTGGGATGCAGCTAAAACAGTCCTCAGGTGGTGGGCAATTCATAGCAATAGGAAAATACATAAAAAAATGGGAAAAAAATTTAATGATCTAACTCAACACTTTAATAAAATAGAAAAAGGACAACAATCTAACTTCACAGCCTCTGGAAGAAAGGAAATTATAAGGATGAGAGCTGAAATCAAGGAGATAGAAAACAGAAAAATGATTGGAACCATCAATAAAACCAGAAGCTGGTTTTTGGAAAAGATCAATAAAATTGACAAACCATTGGCAAACTTAACAGAAGAAAAGAAGAAGACAAAAATAACTCAATTAAGTAATGATAGAGGTGATATCACAAGAAAATCAGAGTAAATGAAATCTATAATATCACAATATTATGAAGAGCTAGACTCTGATACTTCTGAAAATTTAGACAAATTCCTTTAACTCATGCCCTGTGCAGTCTGAAATAGACAGGTGCAGAACACCTTAATAGACGCATCACAAAAGAAGAAATTGAGCAGGTCATAAAAAGACTTTCCCCCCACATACACACACACAAAAAGTCCTGGACCAAGATGGCTTCACAGTCAAATTTTACCAAACACTCAGAGATTTATCACAATTCTACTTCAGTTAATGAAAAGAAAAGAAAAAGAAGAAATTCCAGAGACATTCTATGAAGCAAGCATAACCAGGCAAAGATATTACCAAAAAAGAAAACTGTTGTTGTCTGTTGTTGTTATGTGCCGTTGAGTTGCTTGCAACTCATAGCAACCCTATGTACAACAGCCCTAAATTCTGCTCTGTCCTGTGCCAATCGCACTGTCTCTGACACACCCATCCTGATTACCCCAGTCACTGAATCAATCCACCTCATCGAGGGGCTTCCTCTCCTGCGCTGTCCCTCCACCCTCCCAAGCATGATGTCCTTCTCCAAGGACTGTTCCCTCCTTACAACATGTCCAAAGTATGTTAGACAAAGCCTCAGAATCCTTGCCTCTAAGGAGCAGCCTGGTTTAACCATTTACAGGATGAATCTGTTTGTTTTCCTAGCAATCCATGGTACCCTCAATACTCCAGCATACAGCTCAAAAGCATCAATTCTCCTTCGATCCTCCTTAGTCACTGTCCAACTTTCTGATGTATAACAAGTGATTGAAAAGACCATGGCCTGTATAAGATGCACCTTAGTCTCCAGAGAGACACCATTGCTCTTCAGAACTTTGGAAAGGTCCCTAACAGCAGACTTTCCCATGGCAATACGTCTTTTAAATTCTTGGCTACTGGTGTCGAGAGTGTTGACTGTGGAGCCAAGCAAACTAAAGCTGCGAACAATTTCAATCTCTTCACCATCCATCCTGATGCTGCCAATTGGTCCAGTGGTGAGAATCTTTCTTCTTGACATTGAGCCTCAATCCATATTGAAGTCTACAGTCATTGACCCTCTGTAGCAAGCGCTTCAGGTCCTCCTCAGTTTCAGAAAGCAGGGTTGTGTCATCTGCATAACGCAGATTGTTGATAGATCTTCCACCAATCCTGATACCACATTCCTCCTCCTAGAGCCCACCTGTTCTGCATACAGGTTGAAAAGGTATGGAGACCGGACACATCCCTGGCGTACACCCTTCCCAATTTTGAACCATGCAATGTTTCCTTGCTCTGTTCTGACGACTGCCTCTAGGTCCAAGTATAGGTTTCACATTAGTATGATCAAGTGTTCTGGGATTCCCATTCTTCTCAGAGGCAGCCACAGTTTGTTATTGTCCACACAGTCAAATGCCTTTGCATAGTCAATGAAACCAATATCTCTCATGAACATAGATGCAAAAATCGTCAACAAAATTCTAGTCAATCCAAAAGCACATTTGAAAAAAAAAAGCATTATGACCAAGTGGGATTCATAGCAGATATGCAAGGATGGAACAACAGAATAAAAATAATCAACATAATTCATCACATTAACAAAACAAATAACAAGAACCATGTGATTCTAACAATTCATACGGAAAAGGCAATCTAACACTTTTTTTCTGATTAAGACACTCAGCAAAATTGGAATAGAAGGGAAATTCCTCAACATAATAAAAAGTATACAGCAAACCCAAGAACCATTAACATTCTCAATGTTAAAAGCATTTACTTTGAGAATAGGGACCAGACAAAAATGCCCAATGTCACCACTTTCATTTAACATTGTATTGGAAGTGCTTGCCAGGGCAACATGACAAGAGAAGGAAATAAAAGGCATCCAGATTGACTAAGAGATGGTTACATGATCACTATATGTAGATAATATGACAGTGTACACAGAAAATCCCAAGGACTTAACCAAAAAATTCTTAGAGATGATAGACCAATTTAGTAGAGTGGCAGGATATAAGAGCAATATCCAAAAATCAGTTGGATTCCTCTATTGTAACGAAGAGAACTCAGAGAA
Organism: Elephantulus edwardii; assembly: GCF_000299155.1. NCBI lineage: Eukaryota > Metazoa > Chordata > Mammalia > Macroscelidea > Macroscelididae > Elephantulus > Elephantulus edwardii. The sequence continues at coordinate 1,365,196 of NW_006399988.1, forward strand.
GGAAATCAAGAAAGCAATGCCATTTACAATAGCCAACCACAAATTGAGATACTTGGGAGTGAACCTAATTAGAGATACAAAAGATCTATACAAAGAAAACTACAGAATATTTCTGCAAGATGCAATAAAAGACCTAAATTAATGGGAAAACATTTCCTGTTCATGGATAGGAAGACTCCATATAGTGAAAATGACAATCCTACCAAAAGCAATCTACATGTTTAAGGCAATTTCAATACAGATAACAAATTCATTTTTCAAGAAGATTGAAAGGGAAATTGTCAAGTTTATTTGGAGAGGAAAGAGACTCCAAATAAGCAAAGCACTTGTGAAAAGCAAAAATTAAATTGGAGGCATAGCACTCCCTGACCTCAAAACCTACGACACAGCAGTAGTAACCAAAACTGTATAGTACGGGTACAATGACAGGCACATACATCAATGGAACAGAATTGAGAATCCAGAAATGGACCTATCTCTTCTATGGTCAACTGATATTCAGCAAGGAAATAAAACCTATCAAATGAGGAAATGACAACCTCTTCGACAAACAGTGCTGGCAAAACTAAACTGCTAATTGCAGAAAGGTGAAACAGGTTCCACATCTCACATCAATATACAGAAATCAACTCAAGGGGGATCAGAGACCTGGGAATAAAGCCCAAAACTACAAAATTCATAACAGATAAACTGGGATTAAGCTTAGGAAGCCTAGTCTATAGTATAAAGAGACTGCCAAATACAGCCCAAAATGCATCATCTGAAAAGGATAAAATTGATGAATGAGACCTTCTAAAGATTAAATCTCTGCTCATCAAAAACTTTTCTCAACAGAGTGAAAAGAAAACCTACTGACTGGGAACAAGCATAGGGCAATACTATCTCAGAAAAGGGTCTTACAATAAAAGTTAACAGCATACTCCTGGTGATGCAGAAGAAGACTGATAATGCAATTACAAAATCAGCAAAGGACATGGAAAGACTTTTCACAGAGGAAGACAGCCATCAAACATGCGAAGAAATGCTCAAAAATCAAAGGTAATAAGAGAGATGCAAATCAAAACCACAATAAAATTCTATCTTACCCCAGCAGCAGTGGCAAAGTTTAGCAGAACAGCAAATGATAAATTTTGAAGAGGATGTGGAGAGATGACAATATTCATACACTGTCGGTGGGATTGTAAAATGGTACATGCAACTCTGGAAGACAGTTTAGTGTTTCCTCAAAACGCTGAACAAAGAAACTCCCTATTCCACTACTAGGAATAAACCCAAGGAAATTAGAACAGAGACATAAAGGGGGATTTGTACACCAATGTTCATAGCAGCGTTACTCTGCATTGCAAGATCACTGAAACAGCCCAAATGTCCAACTACAACTGAATGGATTGAGAAATTGTGCTACATTCACACAATGGAATACTATGCAGCATTTAGGAGTAATAATTTAGAAACTTTTCAACACTCTTGGTACCAGCAGTCAGGAAATTAAAAGACAAATTTCATTGGGAAAGTCTCCTGTCAGAGAGCTCTCAAAAGTACTTAAGAGCAATGATGTCAGTCTGGAGACTAAGGTGTGCCCATACTTGCTATGCATCAGAAAGCTGGACAATGACTAGGGATGATTAAAGAATTGATGTCTTCAAGCTGTGGTACTGGAGAAGAGTACTGAAGATACCATGGGCTGCTAGGAGACCAAACAGGCTAGTACTAGAGAGGGTGAAACTAGGCAACGATTTTGAAGCTTCATCTCACAAACTCTGGACATGTTGCAAGGAGGGATCAGCCCTTGGAGAGGGTCGTCATTCTTGAGAGGGTGGAGGGACAGAGCAAGAGAGGAAAGTCCAATGGTGATTGATTTTATAAAACATACTGCATGGCAATGACTGTATAAAATACAATATGAATGGAGAATAGGTTGAAACAAAATGTATATGAACTTTGTGAGCAAAGTAATATAAAAAAAACCCCAAACAATGAAAAAAAAGGGAACTGAGGGGTACAGGGAAGAAAATGTGCAACAGCGAATCAATCAAAAATCTAACTTTTCTGTACATGTTTGTTAAAATCACAATAAAATAAAGTGAACTGGGCGAGGGAAATGGAGAGAGAGGGGCTAAAATGTGTAACAATGAATAAAAATCTATCTTTTCTGTAAAGTTTTATTAAAATCACAATTAAAATGAAAATTTTATTAAAGAGAAACAAAAAGAACTACTACCAGGAAGCAGGCTCAACCTGGGAGAGTCCAGACCTGAAGTGGATCCTTTCAGTTTCAGGATGCTTCCCTATGACTCCTTGTGTCCCCAGTTCTGGGGTCACTATTGGTGTATAGAGGTAGTGTGGGACTGCCAAGAGGCACTGGACCTTGAGCGAGCAGAAGTAAAGGGTCTCTAAGCTCAGCTGATTCCCAGGGAAATGATTCGTTTTCATTGTTGCCATGGCGCTCAAAGGGAGGAGAAGGAGAATGAAACTTCAAGTAGGAGGGCACCCACATCTCTCAGGTCACCCAGAGGAGAGGTCCAGCCTGAAGTAGGGATGCTGACCCAGGGGGGAAGCGGAGGGGTGGCCAAGATGTTGAAGTGAGGGGTGTCCTGAGGGCAGGACAAGGGCAGGGTCTGCTCATCCCAAAAGACAAACCCAGAAGAGGTAAACCATCACTTCAGGCAGCAACATGGGGTAAGGACAGTGGCATTTCACCGGATGGCACTCAAAAACAACAACACAGAGCTCTGTTGGCCTAGTGGACAGAAAGTGATGCTACCAAGCCAAAAAGGGTGATTTTAATCTATAGCCCTCAGGTCTGGATTCAATTGTTCTTGGTCAAACATTTTTCTAAGCGGTATAGCACTGGTCTGTCCATATGCTGTACAGAGGTTGCTGTGATGCTAAACACAGTGACACTGATGTGTCAAATGTGATAATGGTTACCTGTGGTGGACAGTGTTTGGTGGAGGTCCCCGATTAAAGCAAGCTTGGAAGCAGGAGTGGCATCCACTCCCAAAACAGTTTGCATTCAGAAACTCTATGAACTTGGAGAAATGATGAAAGTTATACAAGTGTTCAGGTCTTTCCTTCATAGGGTCTTTGTGAGTCGTCTACGACTCACCAGCACTCAATAACAGGAACAACAACAACAACAACAAAACCACCACCACTACCCCCGCACACACATACTGCATCTTTGCTATAATGAGCTAAGTAGCAAACTATTCTTCACAGATTCTCCTAAAGCAACTGTTTAGTGTACCTTTGGTATTCCAGAACTCTCCAACCAGTCTTGTAGGATGTTTTCGACAGACAGCTCAAGCCTTAAAAAAAAAATTTAGAAGTCATGGAGTAATTATTACACAGAAAAACATATTCTCAGCATAAATCTTTCAAGAAATATCTATGTTTTGGGAAAAAGAACTATAACCTCTAGATTCAAGTGTGGAAGAGAAACCGAGAATATTAACGCTAACTTTTCTTCAGTTATACACAATAAAATTTTAAAAATCAGTAACTTATTTCATGTGTTTTTAGTGCATTGCAAGAAAATTTTTAGCAGGACAGTAAAACCAGAAAAAATTGAGCATGTTTATATGCGGTTGTTGTTGAGTGCTGTGGACTTGTAGTTGATTCTCCCATGAGTTTTCAAGGACAGTAAATAGCACAGATGTTTATCCTTCTCCCATGGAACATCTGATGGATTCAAACTATGTGGACTGGCAGGTAGGACAACCCCTTACCACTTGGCCACTAAGCTCCTTTATATTTATGGCATCAAAATGAAACCTGAACATGACAACATTTAGTGCTTGTACAGTTTATTTGAACTTTATAGAACTTTGTAGTTTCCAAAGGAGTCAGAAAAAAGCAAAAAATAATATAAATAAGTATGGCTACAGAGAGTAACTGAGATAGATGCTACAAGCATAGCTTCTGTAACTGCTGTTTGAAAGCTGGTCCATAGGTGGCTGAAGTGTTATGAATGCTTCTACATCTGATTCTTACAAAGAAATTCTTGGTTTCTTGCCCCACTGACTTGGATACTTCTTGAAATTACTAAGTTTCTAATACACTTACAGACATAATAGTGACATTAGAGTGTATCATCCTGCCTGCCTTTACTAATCAAGTGAGCAGCTTTCTCTCATTCATTGGCTTCTCCTGAGTTATAATGTACATACCTGAATGTCCACTACAGAAATGCCATCTTTGATTCCTTTCCAGGTTAACACAGGGCTTCGCTGTGTGCAGGACACAATTACCATCTTTGTTTTTCTTAAAAGCATTAATATATTTTTTATTTCTACACTTTTAAAAATGTTTTATTGGTTCACGTAGAATCATTCATATACACTGAATTTCACCCATGTACGTTGTTTTATACAGTCATTCATATTGTTGTTAGTTGCCATGGAGTCAGGTACAATTTGATAGTAATCCTATGAACAATCGATCTGAACACTATCATCTTGTGCGATCCTCACAATGTGTGACACTCGAGCCCATCATTACATTCACCATGCCAACACACTTGGTTGATTATTCCTCTCTTTTAAAATTTTATTTTATATAATGAATTACTATTGGTTTACGTTGAAAAGGTATGGAGACAGGACACATTCCTGGCGTACACCTTTCCCAATTTTGAACCATGCAGTGTTGC
>NW_006399988.1:1374274-1375212 GCF_000299155.1 Elephantulus edwardii
TATCCATTCATTTGCTGTTGGGCACTTCGGGTTGTTTCCAACTCTTTGCTTTTGTGAATAATGCAGCAATAAACATGGATGTGCATATATCTGTTTGGGTGGCAGTTATGGTTTCTTTAGGGTCTATTCACAGTATTGCAATTGCTGGGTCAAATGGTATCTCTATTTTTAACTTTTTGAGAACATTCCATAGTGCCTTCTAGAGTGGTTGCACCATTTTACACTCTCATCAACAGTGAATATAGGTTGCAATTTTTTCACAACCTCATTAGCACTTTTTTTGCTTCTCTGTTGAATTTTGCTACTGCCACTGGGGTGAGATGATATCTCATAGTTGTTTTGATTTGCATCCCTCTTAGAGCTAGAGATTGTGAACATTTCTTCATGTTGTTGTGTACCATCTGAATGTCACCCTGTGTCCATTTTGTGATTGGGTTGTTTGCCTTTATCTGGTTGAGGTGCTGAAGTATTGGATAGATTCTTGATATAAGTCCCTTAGCAGACATGTCATTACCAAATACATTCCCCCAGTCTGTGGCTTTCTTTTTTACCCTGTTAGGGAAGTTGTTTGATGGGCATAGAAGATCTCAGTTAGCTATTTTATTCTCTCCTGGTTGTAGGTTTTTCAGGATGCTTGGGAAACTGTTTATATTGTGGATTAGGGTTTCTGGAGTTCTTATAAGCTTTTCTCTGGCAATATTTATTATCATTGGTTTCACTCCTAGGTCCCTGGTCCACTTTTGGGGGGTCTGGTTTGTTGTGTGGGTTTCTTTTCCTTTCTTTTTTGGTACAGTGTAAGGTGTGGGTCTTGTTTGAGTTTTCTACAGATAGTTTTCTTTTTGTTTTAATTTAGTTTGTTTATTTTTCATTTCAATGAATATCTACAGAGATTTTGGAATTCCATTCATTCATTGTTGCACCCTTCTGCCCGCACAAAC
>NW_006399988.1:1377312-1379096 GCF_000299155.1 Elephantulus edwardii
CCCTCTATGAGCTGGATTGATTCGGTGACTGGGGTAATTGGGATGGGTGTGTCGGAGGCAGTGCGGTTTGCGCAGGATAGAGCAGGGTTTAGGGCTGTTGTGCATAGGGTCGCTATAAGTCACAAACGACTCGACAGCACATAACAATAACAACAATTTGTTAAAAAGACTTTCATTTCCCAACTTAACTGATTTCAGCTCCTTGTGAAAAATCAGTTCACCATAGGTAGATAAGCTGATTTCTGAGTTCTCCATTTTATGCCATTGATCTAAGTGTCTGTCAGTATACTAATACCACAATATCTTGACCACCACGGCTATGTAGTAGGATTTGAGATCAGGGAGTGAGATGCCTTCTACTTTGTTTCTCTTTTTCAGGAGCACTTTGCTTATTCTGAGTCTCTTTCCATTCCAGTTGAAATTGGAAATTGACTTTTCCATTTCATTGAATAATGGAATTGGTATTTGTATTGGAATTGTAATAATCTAACTTGATCTCATAGATATATACAGGCTAATACACCCAAAAAAGTGTAGTACATCTTCTTCTCCAATGTGCATGGACTCTTCTCCAGAACAGATAATATTGTAGGTCAGAAGACAAATACCAATAAATTAAAAAATATAAAAATAACACAAAGCATCTTCTCAGAGCACAACACTACAAGGTTAGCAATTAAAAATGAGGCTAAAGGAGAATAAAACAACACATTAGTAAGCTGAACAACATCTTGCCTAAACATGAGTGGGTAAAAGAAGAAATAAAAAATGAAATTAAAATGTTTCTTAAAACAAATGACAATGAAAAGAAAATTTACAAAAAAATCTGGGAAACAGCCAAAGTAGTAAGTAGAGGTCAATTTATAGCAGTAAGCAAACACATCAAAAGGGAAGCCAAAAAAAAAAAGGTAGCTGACTCTCTAAGCCAACATCTCAAACAAATGGAAAAATGAACAGCCTGAAAACCTGATACCCTCTAAAAAACCCTGAAATCATAAAAATTTCGGCAGAAAGAAATGAAATATAAAACAGAAAAACAATTGAAACCATCAACAAAACCAGGAGTTGGTTTTTTAAAAACATCAATGAAACCAATAAACCAGTAGCAAAGCTAAGAAAGGAAAAGAAAGAAAAGACACAAATAACATGATTAAGAGATTAAATGGGCAATGTAACAACAAACCCAACTAAAATAAAAAGGTTAACAATGGAATATCAGGAAACTAGACTCAAACAAATATGAAAACCTAGAAGAAATGGACAAATACTTAAAAACACATAACCTACCTAAACTGACAAAGACTAAAATGGAACACTGGAACAGATAGTTGTTGTTACCCCAGTCACTGAATCAATTCATCTTATAGAGGGTCGTCTTCTCCTGCGTGTCCCTCTACCCTCCCAAGCATGACATCCTTCTCCAAGGACTGGTCCCTCCTCGCCACATGTCCAAAGTATGTTAGATGAAGCTTCAGAATCCTTGCCTTCAATGAGCATCCTGGTACAACCCTCTCTCAGATGAACTTGTTCATTTTCTTAGCAGTCCATGGTATATTTTTGATGAATCTTCCTCCAATCCTGATGCTACATTTCTCCTCATAGAGCCTTGCCTCCCGGATAATCTCTTCTACAAAAAGATTGAAAAGGTATTGAGATAGGACACATCCCTGGTGTACACTTTTCACAATTTTGAACCATGCAGTGTTTCCTTGCTCTGTTCTGATGACTGCCTCCTGGTCCAAATATAGGTTTCACATTAGCACGATCAAGTGTTCTGGGATTCC
>NW_006399988.1:1379621-1380175 GCF_000299155.1 Elephantulus edwardii
CACAACTTGGTGAGCACATCTAGGGCAGCATCTGTAATTGAAATATGTCAGTTGGTATATCAATTACTGGGCCCTTATTTTTTACCAATTCCTTCAAAGCATTTTGAAATTCTTCCTTCAGCACCACAGGCTCTTGCTCATATGTTATTTCATGAAAGTCTTCTGTGTCTTCCAATTTCTTTCAGTACAGTGACTCTGTGTACTCTTTCCATATTCTTTTAATGCTTCCTGCATCATTTAATATTCTGCCCAAAGCATCCTTAAGTACAGCAACTTGAGGTCTGAATTTGTTCTTCAGTTCTTTGAGCTTAAGAAATGCTGAGCAAGTTCAGCCCTTTTGATTTTCTGACTCCAGCTCCTTGCACATTTCATTGTAATATTTTACTTTGTCTTCCCGTGCTGCCTTTTGAAATCTTTTGTTCAGCTCTTTAATATCTTGAATTCTTCCTTTGCTTTGCCTTCTCAGTGCTCTAGTGCAATATTCAGAGTCTCTTTTGATATCCATTTTGGTATTTTCTTCCTTTTCTGTGTTTGTAATAACTTTTTGTACTCTT
>NW_006399988.1:1381410-1389624 GCF_000299155.1 Elephantulus edwardii
TGTTTATGAAAATTAATAAAATATAATTATAGAAAAAAAAAGAATTGTCACCAATTCTACATAAAGTATTTTCGAAAATAGAAAAAGATGAAATTCTCCCAGATTCATTCTATGAAGCAAATATATCCTTGATACCAAACACATCACCAAACTTGAAAACAAGTTTTCAAACTTGAAAACATCTATATCTCATGGATATAGATGTAGAAATTCTGAATAAAATCCTGGCCAATAGAATCCAACAGTACATCAAGAAAATAATTCACTATGACCAAGTGGGATTCATAAGAGGTATGCAAGGATGATTCAATGTAAGAAAAACAATCTGTGTAATTCATCACATTAACAAAGCAAAGAATAAGAATCCACATGATCCTATCAATTGATGCAGAAAAGGCCTTTGACAAAAATGCAACACTCAACAAAATAGGAATAGAGAATTTCTTCAACATAGTAAAAAGTATATATGCAAAACCAGGAGCCAACATCATTCTCAATGGAGAGAGAATAAAGGCATTCCCTTTGAGAACAGGAACTAGGCAAGGATGCCCACTATCACCTCTCCTATTCAATATTATATTGGAAGTCTTAGCAATAGCAATGAGACAAGAAAAGGAATTAAGAGGTATCCAAATTAGCAAAGAGGAGGCAAAATTATCTCTATATGCAAATGATGTGATAGTATACTTAGAGAACCCTAAAGACTCAACAAGAAAACTGTGAATACAACCAATTAATTCAGCAAATTGGCAGAATACAAGAGCAACATAGAAAAATCAGTTGGATTTCTCTCCAGTGACAAATACAGAGCTGGAGTTAAGAAAAACAATACCCATCACAACAGCTAAAGACAAGTTTAAATACATGGGAGTGAACCTAACTAGAAACACAAAGGATCTATTAAAAAAATTACAAAAGATTACTACAGGAAACAATAAGAGACCTGGAGAAATGGAAGCCTATACCATGCTTTTGAACAGAATTTGGCTGGGGAGGGGGGGAGCTTCCATTTTACTGTCATCATAAATAGCACTTCTATGAAAATGGATGTTTATATGGATATTCGTGGCTCACTTCTGATTTTCTTGGGATATATTACTGGCAGTGGAAAAGCTGAGTCAGATCAAATTTCTATGATCAACATTTTGAGAAAATGCCAAACTTTTTTCCATAGCAGTTGTACCATTTTACAATCTCAGTGGCAGTGCATAAGAATTAAAATCTCTCCACATCCTCTCCAACATTTATTGTTTGCTTTGATGTTAAAATTTTGCTACTGCTGCTGGAATGAGATGGTATCTCATTGTTTTTTCATAGCTCTGATTGTAAGTGATTTTGAACATTTCTTCATGTGCTTCATGGCCTTCTGAATATTCAAGTAGGAGACTTGAACATTCCATTCTCACCAAAAGACAGGTCAAATTAAAATAAAAAAAAGTAAGAAACTGAACAAAGACATGGTTGAACGAAATTATACAATCAGCCCACTCAACCTCATAGATGTATCTAGGGTGTTTCACCCAACAATCAAGTTTATTTTCTCAAGTGCAAATGGTATAGTCTCCAAAACTGAACACATGTTAGGACACATGTAAGTCTCAACAAATTAAAAAACTCTAAATGAATATAAAACATATTCTCAGACTACAGTGCTATAAAGCTAGAAATAAACAAAAAGGGGCTATGGGTGGAGGACCAAATCACCTACATGGAAGCAACTGGGTTATGTGTTGTTGTTGTTTTTAGGAGTTGACTATGATGCATAGTGATCCTATGAACAGCTGACATGATTTCTACCCTATACTGTGCTACTCTCAACATCTGTGACACACTAGAGCCTGGGTTGATCCATCTTGTTGGAGGTCATCCTCTCCTTCACTGACCATCTTTCCAAGAATGATGTCCATTTTGAAAGAATATCCTCACCTAGCTTCATATACAAAGCATGAAAGATGAAATGTAAAAGTTCCTTGGAACCAATGAAAAGACATAACATTAAAGGATACCACTAAGGTAGTACTCAGAGGTAAATACATAGTAATAAGCAAACAAATTTTTTTTAAAAAAGAACAAAATAAAATATTTAACATCTCCAGTTAATAGAAAAAGAACAAAAAGCCTCTAGAAGAAAGGAAATTACAAGGATAAGAGCTGAAATCAATAAGATAGAAAAAAGAAAACCAATTGAAATCATCACCAAAACCAGGATCTGGTTCTTTAAAATGGTAAATAAAATAGATAAACCATTGCAAAACTTAAGAAAAAATACAAATAACTCGAATAAGAAATGAAAGATATAGTAACATCACAATGAAGCCAGTTGAAATGAAATTGATCATATCATAATATTATGAAAAGTTATACCCTGATATGTTTGAAAACCTAGAGAAAAATGGACAAATTCCTAGAAATCCACACTCTACCCAAAGTGACCTGGATAGAAATGGAACACTTGAACAGTCTCATCACAAAAGAGAAAACAGAGCAGGTCATAAAAACACTTCTCCTCCTCACCTCCCCTCCAAAAAAAAGTCCTGGCCCAGACAGGATGAAATATCACCAAGTCTGGTTAAATTATTTTAAAACATAAGAAAAAGAAGAAACACTCACAGAGTCATTCTACGAAGCAAACATAACCCTAATATCAAAACCAGTAAAGACAACACACACACCCAGTATCTCCCTTGAACACAGATGCAAAAATTCTTTAAAAATTCTGGACATTATTATTTAACAACATATATATAATTCATCACAAACAAATGGGATTCATAATAGGAATGCAGGTATGATCCAACATAAGAAAAAAATGGATGTAATCCACCACATTAACAAAGCAAAGAGCAAGAACCATATGATCCTGTAAATTGACAGAGAAAAGGCCTTCAACAAAATCTTCTTCTTGATTAAACACTCAGCAAAATAGGAATACAGGGGCATGTCCTCAATATTGTGAAAAGAAAACCGAGATCCAACATCATTCTCAACAGAAAGAGACTAAAAGCATTCCCCTTGTGAAAAGGGATTAGGCAAGTATGCTTACTATCTATTCAATATTGTATTAGAAGTTCTAAGTAGGCCAATAAGGCAAAAGAAATAAATAATGGCCATCTAAATTGGCAAAGAAATGGTGAAACTATAACCATATGTAGATGATATGATAGTGTACATAAAAAGCCTCAAAGACTCATCAGAAAACCTGTTAGACCAATCTAGTAGAGTGGTAGATTACAAGACCAACATACAAAAATCAGTTTGATTTCTAGAGAGCAACAAATAAAGAAAAGAGAAATAAACTAGAAAGCCAATAAATTTACAATAGCCAACACATGATGGAATAATAACTGGGCATAAACCTAACTAGAGACACAAAGACATTCATAAGGGAAGGTCTTTATATAAACCAATACTAAAATAAACAATAAGAGACATAATCCTGAATATGATGACCGAACATTGTGAAACTGACTATCCTTCCAAAAGCAGTGTATAGTTGAATGTAACACAATACAGATAGAAAATTCATTCTTCAAGGAGATAGAAAAGGCAATTTCAAGTTTCTCTTGGAAAGTAGAGACTCAGAATAAGTAAAGCTCTTCTACAACACTAGCGTGACAGATCTAAAGAAGACATAGCCCTCACCTTGGAAATTATCATTTTGTGACAGCCATAGGATACAAAAGGAAGAGACACTAAGTCACAAGACAACAGTTCTAGAACAGAACTTCAGGGGCAAGAACCTTTCCCCAGTACTGCCTGAGATAAAAATCCTTCCCTGAAGGTAGTACATGGGATTTGAACTTAAGTCCTTCTAAACATGAGATAGAAATCACTGTAATAGACCAGAAGCATTACGAGGTGCAAGACATCACAGAACTGGCTTGTGGTCTAAACCATCATGTGAAGGGGTTGCTGTAAGGGGAGGGAGGCGCTGGACAGGGCAGGTGGAAGTGCAAATAACACTGATATAGTGGGGAAAGGGAAGGGACAAGACACACATGCAGGGGGAGAACACTGAATGTATCTCTGTAAGGGGAAGTTTCTTTTATTTGCTCCTTTCATGAAAATGTTTGTCTGTCAGACATTTTTCCAAAGCTAAGCATCCAAATTAAGACAGACTAGGAAGAAGGTCATCCACTTCTGAAATATAACAGGCCTTCGGAAACCATATGTACAATAGAACACACATAGAATAGAATAACAGATATGACTCAACTGAGGTTGAGTCCTTAAATTTGGAAACACAAAGGAGAAGGGGGAGTTGTAAACAGAAACTAATGATTGGAACGCAGAATGTGAGAAGTAGGAATGTATAAAAACTGGGTATCTAGCTGAATAAAGGCAGAAAAACTGGACACTCTGGCTGCGCCTTTTCCAAGGCATATCTGTTTTTTTCTTTTGGCAGTCCATGTATTCAATATCTAGAAAATGACATCATATTTGGTGAAGTAGCAAGTCAAAACAATTGTGCGAAAAACTTTGATAAGATGATCTGGCACAATAGATACAGTAATTTTGAACTTATTAGTAATTGTCAAGATGATGCAGAACAAGCAGCATTTGGTTTTACTGTATTTTGGTAATCATGAGTTTGCAGTTGATTCAAGGGCAACCACCAACAAGAATATGTTTCTAAGTTATTTTTCTACTTGTGGATGTAAGTAATACTCATCTCAAAGTTTTACAGTCATTAAATATTTTCTTGATAAAAAATAAGTCATTTATAATTAAGCAGATAATGAAGACTGCTCATGCAACACTTATAAAATGAGGATTCCCCAGCTCCATGGATAAGGATGTAGCTTAGATTAAAACAAGCACAAAGATTTCCAATGGGATAGTGAGCTAGTCAGATCAGCAAATCTACCTCTCAGAAGGAAAATTCCATTTGATCAAGAGATCCAGATGCTCAGAGAGTAAGAGATTTAGATATTCAGTGACTTGGGTAAAAAAAAAACAAAAAACCAACCAAACAAGGACCATGTGGAAACAACCATATTTGTCCTTTACCAACTTCACAAAAGAGAACTGTCACCGTCAACAGCATCAATAACACAAAACCAATTTTCATGAGGTCAGACATGTACACTACATTCCCAAAATTCTTTCTACTCATCTCAACACCAATATTTCTCTTTTGCTGGGCCAAAATTATGATGTGATAGCTCATAGACTACACAGGACTATACTGGGGAAATACAAAGGTTATAATATAGATTAATAATAGAATACTGTCAAAGACAACATTCAAAATGTGCATACTGGCACCTCAGTCTTGAGCCTTGTGGCTTTTTGGCCAGTGTTCCCAAGTTCTCATCCCTGCCAATATTGCCTCTACTTCCACTCTTCCCTTCACCCCCAAGGTCTCATCTCACAGATCTCCAGTTTGGTAGTAAGTGCTGCTGCTGCAGATATGGCTGGAGCAGGAACGACAACTAATTGTTTTGCTTTCTCTTCAATGGAGCCAGAAGATTTGTTTCTGTGGCTAGAGTTGTTAAATTTATTGTTAAGACTAGCCAATTACCTGGTAGAATGGTGAGATGGTCAATCTCCTTACGGAAAGGCCAATATGTCCCATTCACACAATCTTACCTGTCCATGTGATTGGTCAGATTCAAATGGTTAGTAAAAGTAACTCCCCCCCCTTCATTAGTTTATTTACAAAATTCTAATAGAAAGTTGAACAAATTCTTTCCATTTCTGTCACCCTCCCCATCAAATTGTACAATCCAAAGATTAATCCCTTCTTTGCCGTGTACATCTACATTATCTGTTTCCACTCTCTCCCACCCCTCCTGTATCATTATACTCATTCTACAATAATAGTCTTAAACAATAGTTATCCTTGTAGGATTATGTTAGTTCACTTAGCATAATGCTCTCCATTCTCTCCCAAGTCAGGTAATAATTTACAGTTATTGCTCCTACATGCTGCATAGTATTCTGTTGTGTGAATGGACCATAATTTCTCAATCCATTGATTTGTGGTTGGACATTTGGGCTGTTTCCATTGTTCTTGCGATGGTGAATAATGCTGCTATGAACATTGGTGTACAAATCTCAGTTCATGCCTCAGTTCTCATATTCTCAGGGTATATTCCAAGTAGTAGAATAGCTAGGTCATATGGAATTTCTATGTTCAACTTTTTGAGGAAGTGCCAAACTGCCTTCCAGAATGGTTGCACCATTTTACAACCCCACCAACAATGTATAAGAGGTCTTTTTTCATCACATCCTCTCCAACTTCTATTACTTGCTGCCCTGTTAAAATTTGCCACTCTTACTGGAGTGAGAAGGTATCTCATGGAGGTTTTGATTTGCATCTCTCCTATTGCCAGTGATTCGGAGCATTTCTTCATGTGTGTGTTTGCCATTCGAATATCGTACTCTATGAAAATTCTTTCCATGTCTTTTGCCCATTTTGTAATTTTCTTGTGGAGGCCCAGGAGTATTCTGTAAACTTTTGTTATAAGACTCTTGTCTGAGATGGAATTACCAAATGTTTGTTCCCACTCTGTAGGTTTTCTTTTCGCCCTGTTGGAAAAAGGTTTTGATGTGTATAGAGATTTAATCTTTAGAAGGTCCCATGCATCAATTTTTATCCTCTTTAGGTTGTGCATTTCTGGTTGTATCTGGCAATCTCTTTATACTATAGACTAGCGCTTCTAAGCTTGATCGCAGTTTGTGTCTTAAGAACATTATGGTTTTGGGCTCTACCGCAGGTATGTGATCTACCTTGAATTGATGGTTGTGCCGACACACCTACCCCGACTACCCCAGTCACTGAATCAATCCACCTCATAGAGAGTCATTCCCTCCTGCGCCATCCCTCCACCCTCTCAAGCATGATGTCCCTCTCCAGGAACTGGTCCCTCCTTGCAACATGTCCAATGTATGTCAGACAAAGCCTCAGAATCCTTGCCTCCAAGGAGCAGACCAGTTTGACACTTTCCAGGATGAAATAGTTTGTTTTCTTAGCAGTCCATAGTACATTCAATACTTTTCTCCAGCCCACAGCTCAAAGGCAGCAATTCTCCTTCTTTCCTCCTTGGTCATTGTCCAACTAACTCTCTGATGCATAACAAATGAATGCAAAGACCATGGCCTATATCAGCCACACCTTGGTCTTCAGAGTGACACCATTGTTTTTCAGTACTTTGGAGAGGTTCCCTAACAGCAGACTTTCCCAAGCAATATGTCTTTTAATTTCTTGGCTGCTGATGCCAAGAGTGCTGACTGTGGAGCCAAGCAAACTAAAGCTGTGAACAATCTCAATCTCTTCACCATCCATCCTGACGCTGCCAATTGGTCCAGTGGAGAGAATCTTTGTCTTCTTGATATTGAGCCTCAGTCCATACTGAAGGCTGCAGTCCTTGACCCTTCGCAGCAAGTGCATGAGGTCCTCCTCAGTTTCAGCAAGCAGGTTTGTGTCATCTGCATAACGCAGACTGTTGACGGATCTTCCACCAATTCTGAAGCCACACTTCTCCTCATAGAGCCCAACCTCCTGGATAATTTGTTATGCATATAGGTTGAAAAGGTATGGAGATAGGACACATCTGTGGCATACACTCTTCCCAATTTTGAATCATGCAGTATTTCCTTGCTCTGTTCTGATGACTGTCTCTTGGTCCAAGTATAGCTGGGTCTATTTCTGGGTCCTCAAATCTGTTCCATTGGTCGATGTGCCTGTCACTGTACCAGGACCATGCTGTTTTCATCACTACCACTACATAATAAGTTTTGAGGTCTGGGAGTGCCATGCCTCCTAGTTCATTTTTGCTTTTCAGAAGTGTTTTGATTATTCAGGGTCTCTTGCCTCTCCAAATAAACTTGACAATTTCCCTTTTGAGCTTGAAAAATGAATTTGGTATCTGTATTGGGATTGCATTGAACATGTATATTGCTTTTGGTAGGACTATCATTTTTACAATATTGAGTCTTCCTATCCATGAATAGGACACATTTTTTCATTTACTTAGGCCTTTACTGTGTCTTGCAGAAATTTTCTGAAGTTTTCTTTGTATAAGTCTTTCGTGTCTCTAGTTAGGTTCACCTCCAAGTGTCTCAATTTGTGGTTTCCAATATTGTAATCTCAATATTGTTAAGAAAGAAATGGAACGCATAAACATTGACATATTAGGCATTGTGGAGATGAGATGGACTAGCATGGGGCATTTTGAGTCAGATGACCATATGATATATTACTCTGGA
>NW_006399988.1:1393122-1394208 GCF_000299155.1 Elephantulus edwardii
TGTGTAGCTATCGTTGGCCTGAGGTGAGGGCAGTTGAGTTGTTGTTTTTTTTTTTTTAATGAAAGTTTACTTAGGGTTTCCAGTCATTCATTGTTGCACTTTTCTCCCTGCCCACCTCCCCCTCACAAATTAACTTTTATCCTTGATAAGTAAAAGAAATCCCTCCCCCCAAGTCCACTGTACTGTGTAGCCTTCATTCTGGACTCCTGACATGACAATAATACCTAATCATATATCCCTTTTATACAGTTCAGATGGCAAACAAACAGATGAAGAAATGTTCAGAAATGTTCAGAGAGATGCAAGTCAAAACAACTATGAGATATCATCGCATCCCACTAACAATAGCAAAATTTAATAGCAAACAAAAAATGCTGGCGAGGCTGCAGAGAAACTGGAATCCTAACTTACTGTTGGTGAGAGTATAAAATGGTGCAACAACTTTGGAAAGCTGTATGGCGCTTTCTCAAAAGGCTGCAAATAGAAATACCATTCGAGCCAGCAATTACACTTCTGGGAATTTACCCTAAAGAAACCATAACCGCTACCCAAACAAATAGATGCACACCTATGTTTATTGTGGCTTTGCTTGCAATAGCAAAGAGCTGAAAACAACCCAAGTGCTCATCATCAAATGAGTGGATAGAGAAGCTGTGGTATATTCACACAATGGAATACTATGCATACTGAAGAACAAGGAACTCATGAATTATTATGCCAAGTGGATGACCCTAGAGGACATTATGCTGAGTGAAATATCTGGATGCCTTTCCTAGGACACTTCCAATACAATATTGAATAGGAATGGTGATATTGGGCATGCCTCTCTGGTCCCAGTTCACAAGGAGAATGCTTTTAGTCTATCTCCATTGAGAATTACATTGGCTCTTGGTTTTGAATATATACTTTTCACTATGTTGAGGAAATTCCCTTCTATTCAAATTTTGCTGAGTAACTTTATCAGGAAGGGGTGGTGGATTTTGTCAAATGCCTTTTCTGCAGGAATTACTAAGATCATATGGTTCTTGTTATTTGCTTTGTTTATATGATGAATTACACTGATTATTTTTCTTATGTTGAACCATC
>NW_006399988.1:1395693-1402855 GCF_000299155.1 Elephantulus edwardii
AAAAAAAAAAGAAGCTGTAGGATGAGATTGTTCTTTTTCTATTTGGTGAAGGTGTGGAGTTAGGGTGTTGATTTTTTCTTCTTTCTTCTTTTTTTATGTGTGTGCCTATTTTAATGAACTGCCCCTGAGGACTACCTTAGCTGTATCCCAGAGGTTTTGGTATGTTATATTTTAATTTGCTTCAAGGAACTTTTAAATTTCGTTCTTTACTTCTTTTATAACCCAATCATGTTCTAGCAGAGAGTTATTTAGTTTCCACATGGGTAGCTTTATAAGCTTTACCCTCCTGTGGTTAATTTCTATCTTTATGGCATTGAGGTCTGAGAAGATACTTTTCAGTTGTTTTGAAATTGTTGAGGTTTGCTTTGTGTCCTAATATGTGATCAATTCTGAAAAATGTATCATGTACACTGGAGAAAAAAGTGAACTGAGGTTTAGTTGGGTGCAGTACTCTAATACATCCACAAGGTTGAATTGGCTGATTGTATAGTTTAGATCTTCTGTATCTTTTTGAATTTCTTTTCAGTTGATCTATCCTTTGGTGATAGTGGTGTCTTGAAATGTCCTACCACTATTGTAATGCTGTCTATTTCTCTCTTCAATTTTGTTAATTATTGTTTAATGTATTTTGCAGGTCTATCATTTGGTGCATAAATGTTGACCAAGTTTATGTCTTCTTGATCTATTGTGCTTTTAATCAGTACTTAATGCCCTTCCATATCTTCTATTTTTATTTTCATTCTGAAGTCTATGTTATCAAAGATTGGTATTGCCTTTCTGAGGTTACCATTTGCTTGGTATATTTTTCCAGCCTTTAATTTTGAGTCTGTCTTTTTGTTCTTTTTTTCCCCGATGTCTCTCTTGTAGGCAACATACTGATGGGTTTGTTTTTGTTTTTTTAATCCATTCTGCTACTCTTTATCTCTTGATTGGCACATTTAGACCATTCATATTAAGTATTATTATAAGTGATTGTCAGGCCAGGTATTAACACTGCCATTTTTCTGTGTTTCTTTTTCTGTTGTTTCTGCTTACTGTGGTCCATCCACTCTCCTTTGGTGTCTTTGTGTAAAGGACTTAAAATTTCTTGTAGATTTGGTTTCATTTTCACAAATCTCTTAGGTTCCTTCATTTTTGCAAAGGATCTAATTTCTTTTTAATATTTGATGGAGAGCTTTGCTGGGTTTAGGAATCTTGGCTGGTAATTGTTTTCTTTCAACTTTCTGTGTATCCCATCTCATTGTCTTCTAGCTTGCATGGTTTCTGCTGGGAAATCAGAACTTAGTCCAACTGTTTTCCCTTTGTAGGTGACTCTTTTTCTCACACTGTTTTTACTATTCTATCCTTATCTTTCAATTTTAAGAATTTGACTATGATATGTCTTGATGTTTTTATTTTGTGTCTAGTATATTTGGTGTTTACTATGCTCCTTGAATGTGGATTTCCCTGTTCTTCAAAATACCTGACAATTTTTCTTCTTATACTTCTTCCATAATTTTCTCAGTGATTACTGTCACTCCCATGTTCTGGAATTTCAATTATACATATATTATTCCTTTTTTATGTTATTTGACATGATTCTAATATTTTCTTCATTTTCCTTATGCCTCATGTCTGATTTTCCTTCTATATGTTTCCAGTGAGGCTCTTATCTTCCAGCTCACTGACCCTCTGTTTCATCTATTCAGTTCTACTTTTTTGTCCTACCATCATGTTGGACACTTCTACCAATTCAGTCTTAATATTCTGAATTGTATTTTCACGCTTTTCTGTTATTTCCAGACTATGTAGCTGTACTCTCTCTGTCTTAGAATAATTCTTTAAGTTCGTGTACCTCTTTATCTAGACTATCAATTCTTTCTTCCATCTTTTGCACTTTCTTCAATAGTTGTTCAAGTTGTTCCTCATCAATATATTTCTTCTGGATTTTTGTCTCTTGGGTATTTGCTCTCTTAATGGCTCCCATTTTCCCTCCATCATCATCTTCTGTAGTTGTTCAAATAACTACACATCAACATATTCCTGCTTGTTCTATCTTGGGTCTTCACAGGGTCTGCTTTTTTTATGAGAAGGGTTTGTTTGTTTTATTTCATGATGACTGAGGCAGACTGCGATTTTTTGACACTAAGTGAGTCTTTTTTTAGTAGATGTTAGGTTGTTGTTCCTGTACAGTGACTCAGAATATGGCAATGTTTTGTGAAGGACCGGTATATTTGTTCTCTCTTGTGGGCCTGAGTCCCACAGTGCCAATGGCCTGACAGCAGTTTTTCACTCAAAGTACCTGTGATATTGGTGCTCACTGTCACTGGAGAGTGGGGGCAGCACCTGGGCGGTTTCCAAGCAGAGTGGAGTCTCCAGGTGGAGGAGCTAGTGGTCTTGTTCTATAGGTGGGATTGTGGTTTGAGTCACAGTTTCAGTGTGGCAGAAGTGGTTTTGTCATTGGCCAGAGTGTGAGTGCACTTGGACTGAGCTACACCCTTTAGCAGATACTGGAAAATGGTGGCTGGACGATGCTCCTGCATGACCATGCTACACAGGTTTTGGTGTTTTTGCAGCAGTGTGATGGTAAGGTCCCCGAGGAACGCACGTCTCGTGAGAAGTATGCATCTTGAGAGAAGTACACGTGAACAATGTTTTAAAAACTGAAGTAGATTCTAAGATTAGGTTGAGTTTCAAAATATGTTCTGGTAAAATAATCTTAACATTTGTGGATAATTTGAGAAATAAATTTAAACCTGGCAATCAAAACTTTATACAAACTGAGATACAGAATTGATTTGGGATCATGGGTGGTTGGTGGCCATTGTTTAGAAAGAACCACTGCTCTCATCTTGTAGCTACAATGACAGTGCAAGCCTCTCTGTGGTCCCATGATGTGCACCCTCATTAAATATTGACAATGATAAAATTTTTGTATTCTAAAGTCAGTTCATCTAAATGAAGGCTATCTCTTTCTCTAGGAAGAGTGGGGGAAAAAAGGAAACCCCTAAGATTAAAAATATCCTTTGTAGTCTCAATAAAAATGAACCCCAAGAAGTTCTCAAAGAACACATTGATCAGTGAGAAATACACTATGGAAATAACAAACCTATTCTATTAGTTTTCTTTTCCCCTCTGCTTTTTTTTTTTAAATTATATTTTATTAATTTTCATATACATTTACAGAGATTTTGGGCTTCCACTCATTCATTGTTGCACTATTCTCTCTACCCTCCTCCCAGCTTGTTCTTGTCCAAAGGCCACAGTGCTTGTCGAAGCCAGTTCTGATTAATCTTCTTTGTCAGTGTATCCTTTGCCATTCCCTATCACTCCTCCCTGAGAGAGACTTCACCCTGAGTCATAAGGAAAAGGGGACGGCGTATTCTCTTAGCTACTTCCTGCTGAAAAGGGACGCTGTGGGTTTCAGGGTGAAGATCTTCTCTCACTACTCTAAAGGGACCCTTTGGCAGTAGGAAACACATAGACTATTATGGAGACTGATTTTGGAATTCAGATGCACTCTTATTGATTGTGCTTGGCTGTACATGTACATATCCTTCAAGATGTATCATGGGGGTGTTGCAACCTAGAAGACACAAATTTGACTAACAAGTTATAAGTACATGAGTCCAAAAATTATGGAAAAGTAAAAGAAAAGATTCTTTCATTGTTTTACAAACCCTCCCCCAGGTCCCCTCCACCATGCAGCCCTCGCTCTAGTCTCCTGTGATGACAGAAATACCCAGTTACATCTCTCTTTTAGACGGTTCTCTCCCTCCTCTGCTTCAGTGCAGTATACACTATTGAACCCATCTTACTCAGTGTCTCCCTAACCCCAAGGACGGTCCCATTCTACAACAGTTTCCCCTCTGCTTTTATTCCTTAACGACACCCTTGCTCCATTCTACCAGATAACTGAATATGTAGGAAAGTAAAAAAAAAAGTGTTCAGATGAACTATGTTCTTAAGTTTAGGAATACTGGCCACATCTCTATTAGTTTTGCATGAAGACATCTCAAATGTTTGCTTAAAATGAAAGGATGGTAAATTGAAAACATTTTAGTTCTTGAACAAGGCAACAGTACCTTTGAGCTTCTTTTACAGCTACATATCTTTACAAATCTCTAATGTTTCATGCAATCAGGGATGCTAAAGATGGCACAGGATAGGACAGGATTCAGATCAGATGCGTAAGGGCCCTATGAGTTGTACTTGATTTGATAGCACCTAACAACAACATGCAATCTACCTACTTAAGACTTCTTTTCAGAATCATAAGGCAGGAATAGGAGAGGTAGGAAAAACAGTTTCTCAAATAAAAAGTATGTGTAAATTTTGTAAAATTCATGAGTTTATGAATATTTCCTACTTAATTAAAAAGTACAAATCGAACAACATGATTTTAATTGTCAAAAGCAGAATCTGAATTGAAAATGGGGACATTTTGAACAAATGAAGGCGAGGCAAAAACCAAGAGGTAAATAAATTCCCCATATCCTCTTGGTCATCACATTAATTGGTATGGAACATAGCGTCTATACTTTAGTCTTTTTTTTCCAATTAATTTTAATCAAAGTTTACAGAGAATTTGGATTTCATTAATTGTTGCACTTTTCTCCCTGCCCACCCACCCCTCAATTCCCTCTTCTCTGAAAAGTAAAAGAAATTTTTTTAAATTTTTTAGTTTATACTATCCCTCCCCCCAAGTCCACTCTACTATGCAGCCTTCATTCTGGACTCCTGTCATGATAATAATACTTAATATACTTTATTCTTAAGATACTGTAACAGAAATCTCCACATTAGCAATGCTTGGCTTTGCATGGATCTAAGTCCATGTTGGAAGAATTTTCTTCCCAAATGTGGATATCTGTTATATACATGGAAATGGCCAAATCTGAGTCAGTAAGGAGCAGAGGAATAGTAGCTTTATTTGAAAGAAATATTTAAATTTTCAGGACCCCTCCTTTAACATTTGAATACCAATTTTGCCTTTTCAAAGTATTCCCTTCAGCATCCGAAGAAATAAAGGAAATCGGATGTACCAGGTTGGTGTCACCTAGCCTAACTCATGAACCAGCTGAACAAAGATGATGTGGAGTTGATTTTAATTTGGTGACCCCACCTGTACCAGATTAGAACTGTGCTCCACAGAATTTCAATGTTTTATTCTTTGGAAGTGAAGCTCCAGGCTTTATTCTGAGGTAGCTCTGGCTAGATTCAAACCTCCAACCTTTCAAATAACAGAGAAGTGTGTTAACCGTTTGCACCACTCAGAGACTCTTAGGAGTTAGGTCTTAAACCTCCTCCATAAAATCCTGTATGTAGGCAGCCAACCCTATTAAACACAGTTGTGAGATCTCAAGATTGATTTTTTAGCCTCTCAGAGTCTTAGTCTTCTGAAAGAAAAAGTAATGACCTTAATAGTTTTGTTCTGAGGATTAAATGAGTGATTACATACAGTAATTTCTTGTATATCAGAGATGATAAGGATGACACAGGAACAGATAGATCTGTTGTTCATTGGACATTATGAATCATACTCGATTCAATGGCACTTAACAACAACAAAAACAATAATGTTCTAAAAACAACCTAAGTGAATGATATTATCAAACAAAAATTTATCCTATCCCAATTTAGAAAGCTAAAAGACAAAATCTAGAGCACTGGCTCTAGAAGAAAGCTATTTGTCTCTCTTGTTTCCACAGGAAGGTGTTTGTCTCCTTTCAACACTGGCTTAGTGTTGCTTGCTGCTCCCATGTTTCTTGCCATCAAATTTCCCCTGGGTTAAGGGGCTCCTCAGTGCAAGGATCTTGAGAGCTTGCAAAAGAAGCACTCTGATGCCAGACTTTTCTTAGTAATCAGTGCCTTCTTTTTCTAGTTTAGTCTCTTTTATATATCCGAAGAGATTGACTCAAGACAGAATTTAATCTTGTAAGTGTAATCAGCATCCTTAATACAACTGTTGTAATTCTGTTTTATTAACATCATATTCAAACTCAACGGATTGACTTCAAATTAGAACCAACCCATAGCTGACCCTCCAGAAGGATTTTCAGAGGGTGCAAATCACACTAGAGGAGAGTCCTCATTTTTCTCTAGAGGAGCAGCTGGTGGGTTTGAACTGCCTGCCTTTGCATTGGCTGTCTAACTCTTTACCTACTAGTCCATCAGACCTTTTCATTAACACTAAAGAGGTTGCTGTTTTTGTTAGGTGCTGTCAAGTATGATTCATAGTGAGCAATCCTACGAACAGCCAACCTGAATCCTGCCCTTTGATGTGCCATCCTCATCATCTTTAAGACACCAGAACTCATTGTTGAGGTCATCATGTTAATCTGTCTAGTTGGGCGGCTTCCTCTCCTTTGCATGATTGTTCAAGCATGACTTCCCTTTCCACCTAGGTATAAATCCAAAGTTCATCATCTTTGCATTCAAGGAGTACTCTGGCTGCATTTTTTCCAAGACAGATCTGTTAGTGTTAGTTCTTTTGGCAATCCATGAGATATTCACCATTCTCCAAAACCACAGCTCAAAGGCATCAATTCTTCTTCTGTGATCCTTATTCATTGTCCAACTCTGATGAATAGCAGGTGATTGCAAAGACTTTGGCCTAAATCAGGTGCATCTAAGTTTTCAAACTTACATCATTGCTCCTCAGCATTCTGGAGAGGTCTGTGACCATAGACTTCCCCAGTGCAATGTCTCTTGATATCCTGACTGGTGGTAATAAGAGTGTTGACTGTTGATCCAAGCTAGATGAAATAATTGACAGCTTCAATCTTTCCTTCATCTATCATAATGTCAACACTCTTGGCACCAGTAGCCAGGAAATTGAAAGGCGCATTGCCATGGGAAAGTCTGTTGTTAGGGACTTCTCCAAAGTACTGAAGAGCAATGGTATCTCTCTGGAGACTAAGGTGCGTCTGATACACGCCATGGTCTTTGCAATCACTTGTTATGCATCAGAGAGTTGGACAATGACCAAGGAGGATAAAAGGAGAATTGATGCCTTTGAGCTGTGGGGTTGGAGAAGAGTATTGAGAGTACCATGGACTGCTAGAAAAACAGATTCATCCTCGAAAGTGTTAAATCTGGAGGCTCCTTGGAGGCAAGGATTCTGAGGCTCCGTCTAACTTACTTTGGACATGTAGTGAGGAGAGACCGGTCCTTGGAGAGG
>NW_006399988.1:1406590-1408270 GCF_000299155.1 Elephantulus edwardii
TCCCCCCACCCCCGACCAAACTGTGCAGCTCTGCAACTGCATCCTGGCCTATCCTCACCCTTCTGCCCCCAACCCTTACCTCCCTGTACCCCCAATATGTTTTTCCCAATAAAAAAATATTTTAAAAAAGGATAAAACTTCCCAATCTTGTACTATCCTTAACAATTGTTGATGTATGTAAGCCCATTGTTACAGCCACTGTTAATATATTGTGGAGGGTCCTCTCTTTTCCCCTCACAAACCTTCACCAATCATAACTCTTTCACCAAGGACTGACCCACCCTAACAACATTTCCAAAGTATGTGAGACAAAATCTCTCTATCATTGCTTCTAAGAAGAACACTGGCTTCTTAGATAAATTTTTACAAGGTAAACGTGTTTGTTCTGACAAGCTCTGGTGCCCTAATGGCAAGAAGTTGCACTGCAATCACAGAGGTGTGTGGTTTGAATCCACCAGATGCTCTGCTTGAGAAGGAGGGCCAATTTTCTCCTGTACCAGTAAGATCCAAATTGATAGTACACACAGACACAAAAAATAATAAAATAAAAAAATGTGTTTGTTCTTTTGTTAGTCCATGATATATTCAATTCTCTTCACTAACACCACAATTAAAAAGCATCAATTATTCTCTGGTCTGCCTGATACATTATCCAACATTATCCAACTCCGCACATGTCCACAAAGTGAAATCTTTGTTCTTCGAACAGGTCCTTTGCAGAAGATGTGGCCTATTCAATAGGTCATTTGATTTTCTTTTTCTTTATTGGTGAAAGCAGCCTGAGGCTCAATTGGTGTCAGCACAGAACAAATAGAAGAGTAAGATATTTATCCACTCTATGTTGGCCAACTGTGGGTAGTCACAATAGTTTCAAAGACCTGGGGCCATTTTCCATTATTTTAGTACTCTCTGTTTTTATCTTCTGGGGTTGGTCATAAAACCATGTTAAGGGGTAAACATTAATGAGATTATTTACTATTTCCTAGAACAAAGAGACATATTCAGGTACAGTTAGAAGGTCAGCAAAATGGAATTCTTTTGGTTTCAACTTTACATTCCCAACTCAAAGGGGGAAAGAGGCAAAGATCTAAAACTACTTCCTGCTAAAATGGGGTAAAGCCTGTGGAAGGGTCTTATATTGCAAGGGGCTCAAGTATAATTGGTTGATATTGAATCTATACTCCACTTGTATTATAATCCATCTCAAACCCTGATTATATCCCTCCTCCTATGCAATTTACAGCCTCTGAAAACTCATTGGAAAAATCATCTTAACTCAGTTTTCACTCAATGGCACATAACATCAATTTTCTAGACAGAAAGCTTTGGTGGCCTAGTAAGTAAGGAGTTTCACTGCCAAGCCAAAGGTAAATGGTTTGAGTTCACCAGTTGATCCACAAGAAAAATATGGACAGTTTGCTCTTGTGTGATTTATGCCCTCTGAAAATCTGCCGAAGGGTCAGCTATGAATCAGTTCTGATGTGACGGCAATGAGTTGTTGTTATTAGAGATGTTGATTGTGTACCAAAGAAAAAGAAAATCCTTGATAATGTCAATATTAAATTTTTTTTGCACTTTGGGCTTATTTATTTATTTATTTATTTTCTATTCACTCATTGCCGCACTTTTCTCCCTGTCCACCCCTCCCCACCAGTTTTCTCCCCTCTCCGAAAAAAAAAA
>NW_006399988.1:1408890-1424288 GCF_000299155.1 Elephantulus edwardii
ATTTTGCTATTCTTACTGGGGTGAGATGATATCTCTTAGTTGTTTTGATTTGCATCTCTCTTAGAGCTAGGGGCTTTGAACATTTCTTCATGTGCTTGTTGGCTATCTGAATGTCTTCTTCGGTGAAGTGTCTGTTCATATCCTGTGCCCATTTATCAATTGGATTATTTGCCTTTGATAACGTAAATCTTTTGTCCATTTATCATGATGTTGTTTATTATTCCACTGTGAGGATTTTTGTTTTGTAATGCTAGTGTGCAATTTCATAGTGAAAGGTATAATCTTTCAATTTCATCACTAAGTGTTTAAATTATCTTCACTTTCTGCTAGCAAGGTTGTATGATCTGGATGACATATGTAATTAATAACTCTTCCTCCAATCCTTATGCCATGTTCTTCTTCATAGAGTTCAGTATTTTGGATCATTTTCTCAGTATATAGATTAAATAATGTTGTGAAATACTGTCTAGTAGACTACAACTCCTAGTGATTTTATGAACAAAGGATCTGAACTCGGCTCTTTTTTGTGCCATTTTCACCATTTCTTCTATATTTGAACACACTGATACTGTTATTGAGTCAGTCCATATTATTGAGGGTCTTCCTTTCCTTTGCTGACCTTCCACCTTTCCAAGAACGATGTTCTTTTCCAAGGTCCCTGCTAAAGCACAACATGTCCAAAAGAATGTAAGATAAAGCTTCAACATCCTTGCCCTCAAGATGCAACCTGCTTGCACCTTCTCCAAGAAATACCTGTTTGTTCTTTTGGCAGTCCATGGAAAATTTAGTACTTTTCTTCAACACCACAACTCAAAGGTATCAATTTGTCTTCTGTCATGACCAACTTTCATAGCAAGTAATAATAGGTATGGTAAGACGATACAATCCTAACACAGAATTTTCTTGATTTTAAACCATGAAGTATCCCCTTGTTTTGTTCAATTTACTGCCTTTTTGTTTATGCATAGATTCTATATGAGCATAATTAAATGTTGTGTCCATATGCAACTCTATTCTTTGCAATGCTATCCATAATTTGTTAGGTTCCTTTTCATAGTGAATATAACAAGGTAAATATCAGCTTTTGGCCAAGATCCATTTGGATTTAATGATGATATTCCTTGTTCTATGTCCTTTTCTGAAAGACATTTTGCTTTCTGGCAGTTCTCTGGCAGCTCTGTTATTGTTGTTATTGTTGTTGTTGATTGGCGTCAAGTTGAACATGACTCATAGCAACTCTATGAATAAAAGACCTGACGCCTTTCTGTAATTAATGTAATTTCTCCAAGTTCATAGGGTTTCCAGAGGCATGTGGTTTAGGAAGTGGATGCCATTCCTGCTTCCAAATCTGTCTTAAACTGGGAGCTCCAGCAAATACTGTCCACCATGGGCAACTGCTATGGCATTTGACACCCCATTGGCACAAGGTTCAGCATCACAGCAAATCCAGATAACGCCAGTACAGTAATTTTACAGAAGAGTTCTTTACTACTTAGATGAATGATCCTCCAAAATATAATAATAAGATGCCTGGGGACCCTCCAGGATGTCTTGTTGACACTAAATAAGAGGATTAAATAAAAAAACCAACCAGACATTCTACCTGACCCTCAGTCTGGCAGCTCTAGTTGTTTAAATTATTTTCTGCAAGATTTTACATGTGTGTGTGATCTTAATGATTAAACCAAAACTCAAATTCACCATACATTTTGTTATAATACTTTGCTTTGTCTTTTCGAGCTGTCTTTTGAAATCTTCTGTTCAGCTCCTTAACTTCCTTATTTCTTCCCTTTGCTTTGGCTTCTTAGCATTCCAATACAATATTCAGGCTATCTCTTGACATCCATCTCAGTCTTTGCTTTCTACTCTTAGTAATTACTTTCTGTATTCTTCCTGGATAATAGTTTGATATCCTCCCACAGCTCATCTGGTCTTTGTTCATTAGTGTTTAAGACCTCAAACCCATTCCTGAGGTGTTTTATTTTAACTCAGGTAGGATAAACTCAATGTCAAATTTTGGTTCCTGTGGATTTTATTCAACCTTATTTAGCTTTAGTTTGAAACAGCATATGAGTAGTTGATGGAGTGTTTCACAGTAGCACCTGGCCTAGTTTTCAAACCTGATATTGAGCTTCTTCAATCATTCTTTCCACAGATGTAATCAATCTAATTTCTGTGAAGACTGTCAGGTGAAGTCCATGCCACCGTTTGTGCTGCTTATAAAAAATAGCTGCCACACAAGTAATAAATGTTGGAGAAGATGTGGTGAGAAAGGACCTCTTATACATTGTTCGTGGGACTGTAAAATAGTACAACCATTCTGGAAGGCAGTTTAGCACTTCCCCAAAAAGCTGAACATAAAAATTCCACTATTTGGAATATACGAGCTATTCCACTATTTGGAATATACCCTGAGAATAGGGAAACTGAGGCACAAACTGAGATTTGTACACCAATGTTCATAGCAGCATTATTCACAATCGCAAGAACATGGAAACAGCCCAAATGTCCAACCACAAATCAATGGGTTGAGAAATTATGGTACATTCACACAATGGAATACTATGCAGCACATAGGAGCAATGAGTTTGTAAATTATTACCTAACTTGGGAGGGACTGGAAAGCATTATGTGGAGTGAACTAACTCAGTCCCATAAGGATAAATATTGTATTAAACCATTATTGTAGAATGAGTATAAGGATCCAAGAGGGGTGGGAGAGTTTGGGAACAGAGAGATGTGGATGTGCAAGGGGTGGAGGAGATTACTCATGGGTTGTACAATTTGATGGGGGGGGTGAGGGAAATGGAAAGAATTTGTTTTTAAAAACAAAGTATTCGTGTTTTGTAAATAAAATAGTAGAAAATTAAAAATAAACCATGTAATGTAAAAGTAAATACATTTTAAAAAATCTAATAAAAAAGATAGCTGCCGTGAATAAATCATTGATTGTATAAAACTCAATCATTCTATCTCCAGTCTCAAGACTACTTATCCTTCTTCCTTATTCCTAACTTTTGAAATGAACAAACAGGAGAAGATAAAATGACGAGTTGGACCTTCTAAAATGAAGTCTCTGTATGCTTCAAAACTTTTCCCAATAGGGTGAAAAGAAAATCTACTGACTAGGAGAAAACAGCATCTCAGAGAAGGTTTTCATAATGAAAGTTTACAGAATAGTACAGGGAAGGCCTCCACAAGAAAAGAATACTGTGGATGCAACTACTCTGGAAGGAAGTTTGACATTTCCTCAAAAAATTGAACATAGAAACCCCGTATGATCCAGTTATTGCACTACTTGGAACATATCCTAAGGAAAATAGAACAGACATTTGTATACCCATGTTCACATCAGTGTTATTTATAATAGCAAAACAATGGAAACAGCACAAATGTCCATCAACAAACAAATGGATAGAGAAACTGTGGTACTTTAATACAATGGCATATTATAGTGGAATATAGCACTAAGGAGCAACAATTTTGTAAAATACTATATAATATGGGAGAACCTAGACAGCATTATGCTAAGTACACTAACTCAGTCTTACAAGAATAACTAGCAAACTGTGGAGAAAAGTCCAATAGTGGTTGTGGATAGAAGGCAAGTGGTGTGGAAAGGAGGATATAATGAAGATAACAGGCTATGGTGAGTCTGGAGGCAGTGGAGTGGTGGTGGTGGTGAAGGAAAATTCCAATGGAGTCCTGAAAATATGGGGTAATAGTGGGCAAACATCAATGGTGATTAATTTTATAAAACAATGTATATGTATGATTGTTTGAAACACAATGTGAATGTAGAAAGGTGTGAAATGTACATAAATGATATACAATGCATATGAATTTTATATGCAAACTAATATAAAATAAAAATAAATTGGGGGAAAGAAAATAGAGGGGGCAACGAAATGGCAGAGTTGGGGGTAGGACCCAAGTGAGTCTGACTTGACACTCCATGCTCTGTGTTATATTTCACCCACAGTAACAGGGTTTCCTTATAGTAAAACAGATTAATTGAGCCCCCAAACATTAGAACTTTTTCACATCAGCTTAACAGACTGTCTGCCTTTTGTATGTACTACATACTGAAGTACTTGATTTCCCTGCTGATTATCAACACCTCTTCATGTCGGCCTACCCCAAAGTGGTAGTGCATTGTGCTATGACTTCCACTTGCTCTGTTAGACTCCTGCCTCCTATTGGAGAGGAATATTCACATTTTGATAATATGAAATAAACTGGACAAAATAAAATTTAGTAAGACAAAATAAAACAGGAATATTTTTAATATTCAAAGCAAAGCTAGACTGTTCATTTCTAAACTGGACCTCACCTTTTCTCTTCTGGAATATTCTCCAACAGCATTTGAAGGAAATCCTAGAATTAGAAAAAAAGTAAATCATTAAAGATCATCAACAAATAACTGTCAAGAATCACACCAGAGTTAGAGCCAGCTGTTTGATAGGCAACCTGCTGGGGAAGCTACACAAAAGCTGAAATATTAGGCTATATAATCAGTTTCTTAATTTACCAGAGTTGCAGGCCAATTAGTTAAAGAGAATTGTTTTATAAAAACTGTGAACAAAAGAACCAAGATGGCAGCAGTGGAGGAAACAGCATAAGGAGCTAGAGGAGCAGCAAGCTACATAGAAACAGGCCACCAGAGAGACCTATGTGGCATGCAGAGACCAACACGGCACAATGTGATTAGTAGGAATTTGAGTCAGAACTTTTGTTAAAATAATTAGTTTGGGAGCCACAGGAGCAGCAAACTGCCAGCTCTAGTGGAAGCCACAAGCTGAGTCTCAGACAGAAGCTGCCAGCCAAGCTGCTGTGGGACCCATCCACCAGGAGGAAGCAGGTACTTTGGGGAACAAACTGCTGCCTGGCTTGACCATGTGGGACCCATTAACCAAGGAAACAGGGAGGTCCTGGTCCTCTCAACGGAGGTAAGAAGCCACTTCCAGAAGGGAACAACAGGCTTCCTCCTTGAGCACTCAGCTTTTGGAGAATAAACTGCTGTCTGATCTGACCACATGGGACCCCTTAACTCAGGCAACAGGGAGGTCCTGGGCCCCTCAATAGAGGTGAGAAGCCACTTCTAGAAGGGAACAAAAGTTTTCCTCCTTGGTTAATGTGTGATACAACATTAACAAAACTGAAAAGGGAAATAGACAACACTACTATAGTACTTGGAGACTTCAATACACCACTCTCAAGAAAAGATAGACCTACTAGAAACTCAACAAAGATACTGAAGAATTAAACCACACAAAACCCCAACTTGATCTCATAGACATTTATAGGCTAATGTCCCTCCCCTCCCCCAAAGCACAATATGCCTTCTTTTCCAATGTGCCTGGAACGTTCTCCAGAATATATCACATTTTTAGGTCATAAGACAAGCATCAATAAATTTAAAAAAAGACAGAAATAATACAAAAGCATCTTCTCAGACCACAATGCCACAAAATTAGAAATTAGTAACAAGAGGATAAAGGGGAAAACCTCCACATATTTGAAAGCTGAACAACAACTTGCTTGAACATGAGTGGGAAGTAGAAGAAATAAAAAAATAAAATTGAAAAGTTTCTTGAAACAAATGACAATAAAAACACCACTTACCCAAACCTCTGGGAAACAGCCAAAGCAGTAATCAGAGGTCAATTTATAAGCAAACACATCAAAAGGCAGGAAAAAATGACCATTGACTCTCTAACCCAACATCTCCAACGAAAAAGAATAGCAAGAAAAGCCTTCTAAAAAAACGTGAAATTATACAAATTAGAGCATAACGAAATGAAATAGAAAACCAAAAAACAATTAAAACCATCAGCAAAACTAGGAGTTGGTTCTTTGAAAAGACCAATAAAATCGACACAACACTGTTCTTGTTGATGTTGTTGTTATGTGCCGTTGAGTCGTTTGCTACTCATAGCGAACCTACGCACAATAGCCCTAAAGCCTGCTCTATCCTGTGCAAATCGCACTGCCTCTGATACACTCATCCTGATTACCCCAGTCACTGAATCAGTCCATCTCATAGAGGGTCTTCCCTTCTTGTGCTGTACCTCCACCCTCCCAAGCATGATGTCCCTCTCCGAGGAGGACCTGTCCCTCCTTACAACATGTCCAAAGTATGTCAGATGAAGCCCCAGAATCCTTGCCTTCAAGGAGCAGCCTGGTTTAACCTTCTCCAGGATAAATCTGTTTTCTTGGCAGTCCATGGTACATTCAGTACTCTTCTCCAGCACCACAGCTCAAAGGCATCAATTCTCCTTCTCTCCTCCCTAGTCATTGTCCAACTCTCTGATGCATAGCTAGTGATTGGAAAGTCCATGGCTTGTATCAGGAGCACCTTAGTCTCCAGAGAGACACTGTTGCTCAGGCGCACCTTAGTCTCCAGAGAGACACCGTTGCTCTTGAGTACTTTAGAGAGGTCCCTAACAGCAGACTTTCCCATCGCAATATGTTTTTTGATTTCCTGACTCCTGGTGCCACGAGTGTTCGCGCCGAAAGCTTCTGTCACACTACAGGTACAGAGAGAAAATCAGTCAGGAGGTGCTATGGGGACACGGAGAGCACGCAGCTGGGCAGAATGGGACAAAATACTAGCAAAATTAAAAAACGAAAAGGCACACATAATCCGAATAAGAGATGAAATGGGCTACATCCAAATAGAATCAACTAAAATAAAAAGGCTAACATTAGACTATTATGAGAAACCATATTCAAACAAATATGAAAACCCAGGGGAAATGGACAAATACTTAGAAATGCACAACATACCTAAACTGACACCAACCAAAATTGAACATCTGAACATTACAAAAGAAACTGAAAAGGCAATAAAACAAACTTCCAGCCAAAAAACAGCCCTGGACCAGATGGGTTTACAAGTGAATTGTATCAAACATTCAGAGAAAAACCAGTCACCAATCCTACATAAACTGTTTCAGAAAATAGAAAAAGATGCAATTCTCCCATACTCATTCTATTAAGCAAACATTATTATTTAAAAAATTTATTATATTTTAAAATTTTAATCAAACTTTACAGAGACTTTGGATTTCATTGTTGCACGTTTCTCCCTGCACACTCCTGCCCCTCAGTTCACTCTTCTCTTTGAAAAGTAAAAGAAAAATTCTTTCATTGTTATACAATCCCTCCCCTCAAGTCTACTCCACTATGCAACCTTTGTTCTGGACTCTTGTCATGACAATAAAACCTAATCATATATCCCCCCCCCTTTTTTTTTTCTGTCATTGGTTGACCAGTTCTTTTTTTTTTTTACATGGTCTAACCTTGTTTTTATTATTATTTTAATGAAAGTTTACAGAGACTTTGGATTTCCATTCATTCATTGTTGCACTTTTCTCCCTGCCCATGCCTCCCCCATACCCCCCAGTAGACTCTTCTCTTTGAAAAGTAAAAGAAAAATTTTCATTGTTATACAATCCCTCTTCCCAAGTCCACTCCACAGTGCAGCCTTCAGTCTGGACGCCTGTTATGACAGTAGCACCGAGTAATATGTCCCTTTTATTTTTTAATTTAATTATTAATTTTAGTTAAAACTTACAGAGACTTTGGATTTCCATTCATTCATTGTTGCACTTTTCTCCCCTCCCAACCCCCCCCCCCAGTACACTAACCTTTTGGAAAAGCAAATATATTCTTGATACCAAAGCCAGGAAAGGACACCACCAAAATAGAAAACTATAGACAAATATCTCTTACGAACATTGATGCAAAAATCTCGAATAAAATCCTGGCCAATAGAATCCAACGATACATAAAAATATAATTCACTATGACCAAGTGGGATTCATAACACGTACGCAAGAATGGTTCAACATAAAGAAAACAATTAATTTAATTCATCACAGTATCAAAGAAAAGAACAAGAACTACATGATCCTATCAATTGATGCAAAAAAGGCCTTTGACAAAATCCAACAACCTTTCCTGATTAAAACATTTAAAAAATAGCCTTTCAGTCCCGGCGGCGGCAGCGGCGGAGCCAGAGGCGCCTCCCTTTCCCGGCCTTCGAGCACCCAGTCCCGGCTGTCAGCCAGCCAGCTCTGCAGCGCTCTCGGCCACCATGACGGAACAGGCCATCTCGTTCGCCAAGGACTTCCTGGCTGGGGGCGTCGCCACCGCCATCTCGAAGACGGTCTTGGCCCGATCGAGCAGGTCAAGCTGCTTTTGCAGGTCCAGCACGCCAGCAAGATGATCGTGGTAGACAAGCAGTACAAAAGCATCGTGGACTGCATCGTGCGCATCCCCAGGGGGCAGGGCATGCTTTCTTTCTGGAGGGGCAACCTGGCCAACGTCATCCGCTACTTCCCCACCTGGCCCTCAACTTCGCCTTCAAGGACAAGTACCAGCAGGTGTTCCTGGGCGGGGTGGACAAGCACACGCCGTTCTGGCGCTACCTCGGGCG
Organism: Elephantulus edwardii; assembly: GCF_000299155.1. Lineage (NCBI taxonomy): Eukaryota > Metazoa > Chordata > Mammalia > Macroscelidea > Macroscelididae > Elephantulus > Elephantulus edwardii. The sequence continues at coordinate 1,417,334 of NW_006399988.1, forward strand.
GCGGCACGGCCGGGGCCACCTCGCTCAGCTTTGTCTACCCGCTGGACTTCGCCCGCCCCCGGCTGGCCACCGACGTGGGCAAGTCGGGCATGGAAAGCGAGTTCAAGGGCCTGGGGGACTGCCTGGTCAAGATCAGGAAGTCGGACGGCATCCGCGGCCTCTCCCAGGGCTTCAACGTGTCCGTCCAAGGCATCATCATCTACCGGGCCGCCTACTTCGGCGTCTACGACACGGCCAAAGGTATGCTCCCGGACCCCAAGAACACGCACATCGTGGTCAGCTGGATGATTGCGCAGTCACTGCGGTGACCGGAGAGGTGTCCTACCCGTTCGACACCGTGCGGAGAAGGATGATGATGCAGTCTGGCCGGAAAGGAGCGGACATCATGTACACGGGGATGACGGACTGCTGGCGTAAGATCTTGAAGGACGAGGGCGGCAAGGCCTTTTTCAAGGGCGCCTGGTCTAACGTCCTGCGGGGCATAGGTGGGGCCTTCGTGCTGGTCGTCTACGACGAGCTCAAGAAGGTCATTTAGGGCCGCTGCTGACCGCAGCCCCTCCTTTCCATGTGGACCACTGTCCTCCAGGACTCCCCACATCTGTCAGGATCACTGGGCCTGGGGCTTGACCACCTCGGACCCCCGCCCACCCGCACCGCCCGGGCCTCGAGTAGTGGACGGTGCCCAGGGACCCCAGTCCAGAGGGGCAACGGCGCCGTGTGTCCAGTATTTATTTACAGAATCATGACTCCTCCCTGCCCACCTGTGTGTGAACCTGTGTGCGCCCCGGCCACCTGTGCGTGCGTCCGCGCCCCCACTTCTGCCAACCCCCCATCATGTCTCCACTCCGGGCTCCAGCCAGACCAATAAACAGGAAGCGCCAGTAAAAAAAATAACAAAACAAAAAACCCCCAAACATTCAAAAAATAGAATTAGAGGGGAATTTCTCCAACATAGTAAAAAGTATCTATGCAAAACTGAGAGACAACATTGTTCTCAATGGAGAGATATTAAAGACATTCACTTTGAGAATATGAACTAGGCAAGGATGCCCACTATCCCCTCTCTTACTCAATATTGTACTGGAAGTCTTAGTGATAGCAATAAGACAAGAGAAGGAAATAAAACGTGTACAAATTGGCAAAGAAGAGGTGAAATAATCTCTATTTGCAGAGGATATGATAGTATACTTAGAAAACCCTTAACACTCAGCAAGAAATATACTTGACATAGTTGACCAATTCAGCAAAGTAGCACGATACAAGATCAATATACAAAAACAACAAAAAAAACCCAATAAAACAAAAAAAAAAAAGAAAATACAGAACTGGAGTTAAGAAAAACAATACCCTTCACATAAGATTACCACAAGGTAATCACAAGATTAAATACTTGGGAGTAAATGAAACCAGAAGTACAAAGAAACTGCAAGAAACAAAAAGAGACCTGGAGAAATGGAAGAATATCTCTTGTTCATGGATAGGAAGACTCAATATTGTGAAAATGACAATACTACCAAAGGTAATTTACGCGTTCAATGTAATCCCAATACAAATACCAATCCCATTCTTCAATGAGATGGAAAAGGCAATCTCCAGTTTCATTTGGAATGGAAAGAAGCTCAGAATAAGCAAAGCCCTCTTTAAAATAGAAACAAGGGAGGAGGCATCTCACTCCCTGATTTCAAATCCTACTACACTGCTGTGCTGGTCAAGACAGCATGGTACTGGTACAATGACAGACACATAGATCAATGGAATAGAATTGAGAGTCCGGAAATCAGTCCATCTACCTATGGTCAACTGATTTTTGACAAGGAGATGAAATCAGTTAAGTGGGGAAATGACAGCCTTTTTGACAAATGATGTTGGCAAAATTGGAAAACTATCTGCAGAAAAACTCAACCAAGATCCATACCTCACTTTACACACAAAAACCAAAGAGTTATCAAGGACCTAGGACTAAAGCCAAGCACTATAAACTTAATTTTTTTCTTTAAAAAAAAAAAAAGCTTGGAAGAACTCTAGAAGTTTTAATCTACAACATAAACAGTCTTCCAAGTATCCTGAAAAATCTACAACTAGGAGAGGATAAAATAGGTGAATGGGACCTTCTAAGAATCAAATCCCTCCATAACTGCCATTCACGAAGATATATGCACTCCCATGTTTATTGAGGCTTTGTTCACAATAATAGCAAAGAGGTGGAAAAAATACAAGTGTCCATCAACAAACGAATGGATACAGAAGAAAGCAGCTCTGGTATATTCACACAATTAAATACTATGCAACATTGAAAAACAAGAAACTCATGAGAGTTTCAAAATGGGTGACCCTGGAGGACATTATGCTGAGTGAAATATCTCAGTCACAAAAGGACAAACATTACATAGGGTCATTGTTATAAAATGGGACTGACATCGGGGCTGAGGGAAGACAGAGAAGGAGGGGATGATGATGTATACTGTATTGAAACAGATGAAGGAGAGAACTGTTTAAAACGGATATATGATTGGGTATTATTGTCATTACAGGAGTCCAAAATGAAGGCTGCACAGTGGAGATGACTTCGGAGGAGGGACTGCATAACAATGAAAGAGTTTTACTTTTCAAGGAGAGGAGTTCATTGGGGAAGAGTGGGTGGGCAGGGACAAAAGTGCAACAATGAATGAATGGAAAACCTAAGTCTTTGTAAATTTTCATTAAAATTAATAAAAAAAAAAGAATCAAATCCCTATGCACATGCTAAATTTTCTCCAGTAGGGTAAAAAGGGAAGCTGCAAACTGGGAAAAATATTTGGTAATGACATGTCTGATAAGGGACTTATATCTAGAATTTATCAAATATTTGAGCACCACAAGATAAGGGTAAACAGCTCAATTGAAAAATGGGCACAGGATATGAACAGACGCTTCACCAAAGATGAACATTCTTATGACAAACAAACACATGAAGAAGTGTTCAAAATCCCTAGCTCTAAGAGTGATGGAAATCAAAACAACTATGAGATAGTATCTCAACCCAGTAAGAATAGCAAAGTTTAACAGAACAGCAGACATCAAATCCTAGCAAAGTGTGGAGAAGCTGGAACCCTTACTTACTGTTGGTGGGAGTGTAAAATGGTGTGACCACTATGGAAGGCAGTATGGCACTTATTCAAAAAGTTGCAAATAGAAATACCATTTGACTCAGCAATTCCACTACTGGGAATATACTCCAAAGAGACCATAATTGACACCAAGCAGATATATGCACACCCATGTTTATCGCAGCTTTGTTCACAATAGCAAAGAGTTGGAAACAACCTAAGTGCTCATCAACAAACGAACGGATAAAGCCGCTCTGGTATATTCACACAATGGAATACTATTCTGCAATGAAAAATAAAGAACTCATGAAATATTACATAAAATGGGTGACCCTGGAGGACATTATGCTGTGTGAAATATCTCAGTCACAAAAGGACAAACATTTTGTAAGGTCACCGTTGTAAAACGCAACTGACACCGGGGTTGGGGGAGATTGAGAAATATGGGATAAATTATGTAGACTGCATTGAAACAGATGACGGAGAAAACTGTTTAAAAGGGATATATAATTATGTATTATTGTCATGACAGGAGTCCAGAATGAAGCCTGCTTAGTGGAGTGAACTTTCATTAATATTAAAAAGCCAAAAAGTAAGTGAAAAAAAAATTAAACTTTCATCAAAATTAATAAAAAATTAAACCAAAAATTAGAAAGTAAAAAACTAAAACCAAATAAAAACCCAACAACAAAAACCTGTGAACAAATTGAAAAAGTAAGTTTTAATCTTTTTTTATTAATTTTAATGAAAATTTACAGAGACTTCGGATTTCCATTCATTCACTGTTGCACTTTGCCCAACATCCCCCTGCCCTCCCCCAGTCCCCAGTTTGCTCTTCTCTTTGAAAAGTGAAAGTTTCTTGTTTTCATACAATCCCTCTTCCCAAGTACACTCCATGATGCAGCCTTCATTCGGGACTCCTGTCATGACAATATCTAATCATATATCCCTTTTAAACATTTCTCTCTCTCATCTGTTTTAATGCAGTATACATAATTTATCCCATTTTTCTCAGTCTCCCACCAACCCCAATTTCAGTCCCAGAAAAAGCTTTTTTTTTTTTTTTTGCATTCATCTAACTCAATAGTTTATTTCATTCTGTGTTTAACAATTTTCAAAGGGCTGGCTATAACGCAAAGCAAGAAACTTCTGGCTTAACCAGAACCTCTTCTTTGAGCTTTACCAGATAATATATTGCATATTAAACATTCTTAACTCCTAGAGACCAATATGGAAATACAGGACAAATATCAAGATAGTTTATGTCCTAGTGGAGGAGAAGTGAGGTCCAAAATTCTAAAGGTGATTAAAAAGTCTCACTAAAATTATAGATTTTTCAACCTGCAGTCATGATTTCATATGTTGGAGTCATGTACCATTGAATCAGAAATTACTCATAGTTGAGCCTCCAGAAGTTTTTCAGAGGCTGTTATTGTTGCTATTTGCCACTGAGTGGCTTGTTACTCATAGTTACCTTAGGTACAATAACCCTATATCCTGCTCTATTGTGTACCAATCTTGTTCCTTGGAGAGGGACATGATGCTGGAAAGGGTCGAGGGTTGGCAAAGGAGAGGAAGACCCTGAACCAGGTGGATTGGCACAGTGACTGCTGCAATTAGCTCTTGTGTGTCAGGAAGTGTGAAGATGGTACAGGATAGAATAGGGTTCAGATCCACTATTTATAGTGTCACTGTGAGTCATACTAGACTCAATGGCACCTAAACAACAACTACAACATCCACGAATATGGAGTATCCTCCCCCTTTTTAAAGTCTTTGGTACTCTTTGTCAGCAAGGTTTTATAGTTTCAACTGTGTAAGTTCTTCACTTCTATGGCTAGTTTAATATTGTATTTTTTTTCTTTCCTTTTTTTATTATTATTAAATTTTATTAGTATTAATGAACATTTACAGGGATTTTGGGTTTTCATTCCTTCATTGCTATACCATTCTCTCTAACCTCTTCCCCAGTTTGTTCTTCTTCCCCTGCCCTCTGAATGTCTGTTTTAATTGTCCAATTGCCACAGTGCTTGTCAAAGCCAGTTCTGTTTAATCTCCTTTGTCAGTGTGTCCTTAATATCTTATTTTTTATTCTCTAGCAGCACCTCAGGGTAAAAATAGGTAATCTCCTCTTGTGTGATTTACAGCCTCAGAAACTCAAAAGAGGTTCAGCTATGAGTTGAGTTTGAGTACTTATATTCTCTTAGATACTACTGTAAATAGAAATGTTTATCTACCTTCTCTTTCTGATTTCTTGTCATTTCTAGTGTATACAAATTAAAGTTATTTTTTGTTGAATTTGTACTCTACAACTTTGCTAAATTATTAGCTCTGGGTGCTTCATAAACATAGATTTTTTTTTAACATATAGGATCATATCATCTGCAAATATGAATAACTTTATTCTTTGCCTATCTGGATGATTTCTTGTTTCTTTTTCTTGTCTTACTGTTCTGGCTAGGACTAGTAAAATATACAATTGGAGTGATTAGGAAGGCACTTTTATTTTTTCCTGATTTCAAGGGAAAACTCTTAGTCTTTCCTCTATTAATTATAATGTTGGTGGTTATCTTTTCCTGTAAAGCATGAATAATATAGAGGAATTTTCCTTCCATTCCAATCTTTTTAGGTTTTCATCAAGAAATAGTGTGAGATGGTGTATACCATATTGAGAGATTTTTTTAGTACTGAACCATCTCTGCATTCTTGGGATAAGTCCTACTTGATTGTGGTGTACCATTTTATTGGCATATTGTTGGACTCTGTTCACAAGTATGCTGCTGAGAATTTTGGCATCTGCATTCATAGACAATTATTTCTTTTTTTGTGGTATCTTTTTCTAGGCTGAGAAATTAGGTTTGCTTCATGGAATTTACCCTAATTTTAAATACTCTATCCCCCTCCTGCCATGCCCCCTCAGTTGTACTTCATGAAACCATAAGAATCTACAGATTACCTGGGAGAGGATCAATTGTCCATGAAATTTTTGCACAAATTTTCTTAAAAATGAAAAATATGTTGCATCTCCAAATCTTTTGGCAAGAAATTGAAGAAGGAAGTAGCCCTACAAGAAAAGAAAAGGGGAAAAATATAGCTATCATTAGTTCATCAGAAAATGCTCATATTGGAATTTCTAAGTTACCTATCAAGCATTATGTACTTCTAGAATGTCTCATCTCACCTGTATCAGGGTGCCTTTTGTATTTTTACTAGTAAACTCTGGTCTGAAAAGTAAAGATCAATTACTTTGCTTTCAACACATTTGGCAAGGTAAGGATACATGGTAATATGAATTCTGGTCACTCAATGGAGACCATAAAGTTCCAAATTCTCTGCATTCTGACTATTATAAAAGGCCACTACTACCATATAGAGCTTCTTGATAATTCTTATGAAGATTATCCAAAAACGACTGGAAAAGCACATCAGCAGAGAATTGCCAGAAGTCCAGACTGGGTTTAGAAGGGGATGTGGTACTAGGGATATTGTAGCTGGTGTTAGATGGATCTTAGCTAATAGCAGGGAATACCAGAAGAATGTCTATCTGTGTTTCATTGATTTTGCAAAGGTGTTTGACTGTGTGGATCATAACAAACTGTGGCTGACTCTGAGAAGAATGGAAATCCCAGAACATTTAATCGTGCTAATGTGAAACCTATATTTGGACCAAGAGGCAGTTGTCAGAACAGAGCAGGGTAACACTGCATGGTTCAAAATTGGGAAGGATGTACGCCAGGGATGTGTCCTATCTCCACACCTTTTCAACCTGTATGCGGAGCAGATTATCCGGGAGGCTGGGCTCTATGAGGAGAATTGTGGCATCAGGATTGGTGGAAGATCTATTAACAATCTGCGTTATGCAGATGACA
>NW_006399988.1:1424873-1441295 GCF_000299155.1 Elephantulus edwardii
TGGAGGGACGGCGCAAGAGGGGAAGACCTTCTATGAGATGGATTGATTCAGTGACTGGGGTAATCGGGATGGGTGTGTCAGAGGCAGTGTGATTTGCACAGGATAGAGCAGGGTTTAGGGCTGTTGTACGTAGGGTCGCTATGAGTTGCAAATGACTCGACGGCACATAACAACAACAACAACAGTTGGACCCATAAATATAAACAATCAGTTGTTTTTTAGTGCTTTTCAGATCATGGAAATGTCATGTGTATTAGCATAGATCTTTCCCTACAAAAGTTTAAAGGACTGTTCTTTTAAAAAAGTAGACAGTCAAGCATTTTTTTCTGAGGTCCTTCTGGCTAGAATTGAACTTCTAAATTTTAGTTAGCAGTGAAGTGCATTAACCGTTTGAATTACCTAAACACTTTAATTATACTCCTGTTGTTGTTGTTGATTGCTGTTGAGTTGAGTACGACTCATAGAGAGCCTATGAACAAAAGACCTGAAGTCTTTCTATAACTATTGTAGTTTCTTAAAGTTCATAGAGTTTCCAGAGGCATGTTGTTTAGGAAGTGGATTCCTCACAGTACTTTTAAGGTTTTCTTAAAAGGTGCCATAAAGTAGGGAAAGAGATGTGTAGGGAGTTACTCAGCTTCCTTTGATTTGTACCTTTGAAATGTGGCTTTATTTCCTTGCTATGAAGTGCTGCAATTATTGGCCAATCATATGTCTGCCACTCAACTATTCTTTCAATATTGGTGATTTTTTCTTTTGCTAGTGTCAAATTATTAATCTTAATTATATATATAATCTAAAAAGGACTGCACCACATGTTAATTTCTGCTATTGTGAAAAACTTACCTTTAAATAATGAACTTGCATAAAAGTCTTCTCTGGGTTGAGTCCGTGTTTGACAAGAGATGCTCCTGAGTCAGTCACAAGCCCAGTTTTCTCTTTGTTCGGTCTAGAAGGATTGATTAATATATTCTTTATATAGCACATAATTAATTAACTAGACCATAATATCATCTTACTTCTTATAGTCAGGTGTTGTCCAACAGTACTTTGATATTATTCAGATTATCAGGTATAATTTAAACCATTTCCTACCATGAATTTATATACTAAATAGGAGAGATTAATTTGGGGGCTGTCAACCTAAAATTAGTTTATATCTATTTATCCGGTATTGAACCTTGCCAGATCCCTATGAAGTTTATGCTTTAATATGCAGTATTTAAGAATCTGTAAATTTTTTGATGGGCACGAGAGACTGGAAGAAAAAAAAAATCCACAATCAAACCACTGGAAAAATGTAGACTTAGTTCAAAGAATAAAGAAATTATATAGCCTCAAAATATTTTTTAAGGCCTTAATGTTTTCATTTCTCTTGATTTGTGTTTAATAACTAAGGCCCCTTTAGGAAATATCTGTAAAAAAAAAAGAAATATCTGTACTCTGAAGCCATCTTAAAGTCACAAAAAATATTGAATATACTATAGAATTCCAAAGAATAAAGAAATCAGACTTTTAAAAAAATTATTTAATTTTAATGAATATTTACAGAGATTTTGGATTTCCATTCATTCATTTTTGCATTTTTTTCTCCCTGTCCACACCTCAACCCCAATTCACTCTTCTCTTTGAAAAGTAAAATTCTTTCATTGGTATACAATTCCCCCCGCCCCCCCCCCCGAGTACACTCCACTATGCAACCTTCATTCTGGACTTTTGCCATAATCATAATACCCAATCATATATTGCTTTTAAACTGTTCTCTTCCTCATCTGTTTCAATGCAGTATACATAATTTATTGAATTTTTCTCAGTCTCACTCTAACCCTGATGTCTGTCCCGTTCTACAACAGTGGCACTATGCAGTATTTGTCCTTTTGTGACTGAGATATTTCACTCAGCATAATGTCTTCCAGGGCCACCAATTTTGAATAATATTGCATGAGTTTCTTGTTTTTCAATGCAGTGTAGGATTCCATTGTGTGAATATACCACAGTTTCTCTATCCAATAATTTGTTGATGGGTACTTAGGTTGCTTCCAACTCTTTGCTACTACAAACAAAACTGTAATAAATGTGGGTGTGCATATATCTGCCTTGGTGATGGTTATGGTTTCTTTAGGGTAAATTCCCAGAAGTGGAATTGCTGGGTCAAATTATATTTCTATTTGTAACTTTTTGAGAAAGCGCCATACAGCTATCCATAGTGGGTGCACCATTTCACACTCCCACCAACAGTGAATAAGGGTTCCAGTTTCTCCACAACCTTGCCAGCATTTGTTGTTTGCTGCTCTGTTAAAGTTTGCTATTCTTACTGGGGTGAGGTGTTATCTCATAGTTACAGAAATCAGACTTTGGAACAACTCAGATTTCCTTAGAAATGAGAATAGGGGAGACTTTTTATTTGAACACATAAGGTAAAATCAACTACTAGAACAAGACATCATGTCTGGTAGAGCAGAGTGTCAGCAGAAATGAAGGAAGTTTTCAATGAAATGGATTAACATAGTAACAACAGTGGAGTAATATATATTAACAAGGATGATAAAAGATTTAAAAAACATTTTGTTCTATTTAATTCACAATCTACTAGAGTTATTTATGTTGCAACTAACAAGAATGGTGTAGCACGAAGTCCATTATATCTGTAATCAAACAGAACTTTCTTTTCTCACATTTTCTTTTCTTTCCATTTACTCACATATAAAATGTGAATAAGCCTATCATTCCAAGTTGTGCAAGGAACACATACACAAGATATATGGAAATCTCCAAGGAGGAGTCATGAATAAAAGAAATATTTAATAAACTTAATAAATTATTTACATTTTGTAGCAATAAATATAGTTAAATTCAAGCCTCATCACCTAATATTAGAGACAATGGATTTAGGCATTCTTAAACATAATTGGCTGTGGCTACAGATATAAACTTGTAAAGATGCTGCGCTTCCAAGAAAGTGGCTGAGGATGACAACTTTCCCAATCAGTCCCTTTGAGTGTGTGCTAGCTGCCAAAAAAAATTTGAGTAAGTCTTAGCAGAATATTCCAGTACATTCCTTCAGCTGACAGCCACAAGGAATACGTAAGCAGCTACCTAAAGGAAAGAGCTCAAAAAGCCACTAGAGCTAAAAATATAGTTTACATAGTTAACCTGATCCCAGATTTACCTACATGACCACACTGGCAAGTACAACTAGTCCCTTTGTCTTCACTTAAGGTGTCATTCAAAAGCACTGGCTTTACTCTCTATTCTCAAGTTGGTCATGGGGATGAGAGGTTTCAATATGAAAGCTCTGTTTGGTTGTTTTTTTTTTTTAACATTTTTTATTATTTTATGTGTGTGTACCGTCAAATTGTATCTGACTGGTACAGGAGGAGATTCCCGCTCCTTCTCCAGCAGAGCATCTGGTGGATTCAAACTGTGTACTTCTGGGATTTCAGAGCAGGTTCTTGCCACTAGGCCACCAGAGCTCCCCTGAAAGCTCTGTTTTATAGAAACTCCTCCCCTAACATAACTGGGTGGGAGAATGCTTTTACAAACACTCTCAACCCAAATGATCCCTTTCCCAGGTCATTAGTGAGACAGAATAGATATGACTATTTTTTTTAGATATGACTATTTTATGGCCTTAATCTCTGACTTCAGGTTGCTAACAGGGGTGGTGCTGAAAGAACTGTGTATTTTTCTGATCCTGACTTCCATAATCTAACTCTCAAAATTTGGAGTTGCCATTCCCAACTTTTGCCTAAAAATGTCCTATAAAAAAAACCCCAAAAAACCTTTCTTTCCCTCTCCTCTTCTCCCACCAGCTCTAGAAGAACACTCAAGAAAATGTCTACAAAAGCAGTGACTTTTATGAGGAAAATTTTCCTTCAAGGAAAATTAAAGACTTGTGTGGCAAAATGGCAAGTTCCCTTTCTGCACCATACCCCTTCTTATAAGGGCATTTATTCCAGGACTATAGACAGAGAAAGAAAATGGGGCATGGAGCCAAAAGGCTGTGAGTGTCTTTCTGAAAGGGCCAGAGGGCATGAGAACAGTACAGCCTTTCACTGCGCCAGAGCAGAAAGCAGATAAAGAGCCTATAGCCCAGCCCCATGGTGCCTCTAGAACCACACCCAAAGGAAGAGGTACATTTATTCGTTGCTGACTTACCAACGTTACTCACAGTTGTGGAACTGGAGGATGGGCTTATTAGGGAAATAAGTTTAAGAGTATGGGAGGCAAAGAATAAATACTACCCAATGCAAATCCAGGTTTTAGGTCAGCAATCCCAAGGCATAATTCTTCAATTAATCCAGGATCCAGTTTCAGTTCAACAGTTAATTTCTTCTACCATCCAGCAAGAACAGCAAAAACCTTTAATTGTGATCTTTATCTCAGAGCTTCTCTGGTTACATCTTGCCATAGTTTCTCTACAGCAATGCCAAAATCTCTCCACAACCATCACTAGGGTCTTGCTCAAGTTTCTCTCAAGTCTTGCTGCCCAGTATAGAAAGCGTTCTTTCTCTTAGAGTAGTCCCACAGCTGTTGATGATTTGCAAAACCATGTGTTTGCAGTTCAGGTAGCTGGAGATCAGAGGGGGCTAAATTAATTGCTAAAGAAGTCAACTTTAGGTCAACATTGTACTTATTTAAGTATTTGTTGTTTTTGTTGTTGTTATGTGTCACTGTAACTCATAACAACTCTATGATCAACAGATCTGAAACTTTCCCTATTCTGTACCATCCTTACCATCTCAAACACACTTCAGCCTATTGTTACAGACACCGTGTTAATCTATTCTGTTGAAGGTCTTCCTCTCTTACATAAACCCTCAACCTTTACAAGCCTAATGTTCTTCTGGAAGGACTGGTCCCTCCTTAAAACATATCTATAGTATGGCATGTGGATTTCATCATCTGTGCCTCCAAGTAGCACTCTGGTTTCATAGTCTCCTTGACCGACTTGTTTGTTCTCTTGTAAGGCCATGCTATCTATGTTCAGTAATCCTCAACACCACAACTCAAAGAAATTTCTTCTTCTTCTGTCATTCTTAGTGATTGTCTAACTTTTGGATGCATAGAACACAATTTAGAAGATCCAACCTTGGGTAGGCGCACCTCCATTTTTAAACTGACATCATTGTTCTTTAGTACCATGGAAAGGTCCCTGACAGGAGATTTTCCCAATGCGACTCATCTTTTGATTTCTTGACTGTTGGTACCAAAGATGTTGATTGTGAATCAAAGCAAGATTAAAACTGTTGACAACTTTGATCTTTTTTCCATATATACAATGTTGCTATTGGCCCAGTGGTAAGTATTTTTATTTTCTTCATGTTGAAGGCTTTGGTCCTTGATCTGCAGCAAGCACTTCAAGTCTTCCTCATTTTCAGCAAGCAAGACTGTATCATCTGCATGATGCATGTTGTTGATGAGCCTTCCTTTGATCATGATGCCACATTCTTCATCAATTCCAGCTTCTTGAAAGATTCATTCAGCATACAGATTAAATAGGTATGGATAAAGGATAAACTCTGATGCATGCCTTTTTTAATTTTAAACTATCTAGTGACCCCTTGCTCTGTTCAAACAGAATCTTGGTCTAGGTATGTTTCATATGAGCACAATTAAGTGCTCTGTGATATCCATTCTACTCTATGTTAGCCATAATTTCTAATGATCTATAGTTAAATGTCTTTGCATAGCCAATAAAACACAGATAGACATCCTTATGCTATCTATTATCTACCAATAATATTTTTCTATCATTGAACATAAAAATTAGGAAAATGTAAGACTATTAGCAATTTAATGAATATTCATATTATTTGTATCAGCTCCATAATCAACACTCTTGGAATTAGCAGTCAGGAAATCAAAAGACGAATTGCATTAGGTAAATCTGCTTTCAGGAGCCTCTCCAGGGTACTGACAAGCAATAATGTCAGTCTAGAGACTAAGGTGCGCTGGATCCAGGCCATGGTCTTCCCAATTCTTTGCTATGTTTCAGAGAGCTAGAAAATTACTAAGAAGGACAGAAAAAGAAGCAACACCTTTGAGCTGTGGTGCTAAAGAAGAGTCTTGAACATACCATGAACCACCAAGAAAACAAATAGGTCTGTCTTGGAGAGGGTGAAATTAAATGTATCATTGGAGACGAGGATTTTAAAGCTCTGTCTCACATACTTTGGGCATGTGGACAGGAGGGACCAATCCTTGGAGAAGAACATCATATCTGGAAGGGTGGAAGGACAGTGTAGGAGAGGAAGACTCTCAGTGAAATAGATGATACAATAACTAGGGCAATGGGGGTAGGTGTGTTTGAGTCAGAGAGACTGGCTAAGGACAGGGCAAGCTTCAGAGCTGCTGTACAGAGGGTCACTATGCATGACTCAAAGACACATAACAACAACAACAACAACAACAGCATTATTAGTATACATTTAAAAGAAACCTGAAGATAAAATTTGATAAGCATTTAGGGTAAAATTCCATTTTAAACAAATGTGGTATTTATAAAAAAGAAATCATATAAAGCAGATAAATGGAAGTTGATGAGTGGAAACTAAAAATTGCTAAAGATGCACACCCATATTTATTGTGGCTTTGTTCACAATAGCAAAGAGTTGGAAACAATCTAAATGTCCATTAACAAAAGAATGGATAGAGAAGCTCTGGTATATTCACATAATGGAATACTATGAAGCATTGAAAAAAAAGGAACTCATGAAATATTACATAAAATGGGTGACCTTGGAGGACAATATGCTGAGTGAAATATCTCAGTCACAAAAGGACAAATACTGCATAGTATCACTGTTGTCAAATGGGACTGACATCAGGGTTGGGGGGAGACAGAGAAAGATGGGATAAATTATGTATACTACATTGAAACAGATGAGGGAGAGAACTGTTTAAAAGGGATATATGATTAGGTATTATTGTCATGATATGAGTCCAGAATGAAGGCTGCATAGTGGAGTGGACATGCCCGGAGGGATTGTATAACAATGAAAGAATTTTTCTTTTACTTTTCCAAGAGAAGAGCAACCTGGGGGGGCAGTTGTGGACAGGGAGAAAAATGCAACAATGAATGAATGTAAAGAAAAAAATCTCTGTAATTTTCATTAAAATTAATAATAATAATTTAAAAAGAATATTAAAAAATAAAAAATTGCTAAAGAGACTACAGTAGATGTCATATGTATGTCTTATTTAATGAAAACATTTAAGAAATAAAAACAAAAACAAAACCAAAAAACTAATTTTGATGCACATACAAAAATACACATTTAGGTGACTAAAAGTGCTTTCAGAATCATTCAATATTCTGTCTATAACATTCTTAAATACTGCAACTCATGTTTAGTTCCTTTAGCTCAAGAAATGCTGAGCAAGCTCAGCCCTTTCGATTTTCCAACTCCAGTACTTTGTACATTTCATTATAATACTTTGCCTTGTCTTCCTGAGCTGCCCTTTGAAATCTTCTATTCAGTTCCTTAACTTCTAGATTTCTTCCCTTTGCTTTCACATCTTGACACTCTAGAGCAATATTCAGAGTCTTTTCTTCTTCCTCTTTCTTTGTAATGACCTCTGCATTCTTCATGAACAATATTCTTGGTATCTTCCCACAAGTCATCTGCTCTGTTCATTAGTGTTCAAAGCCTCAAACCTGTTCCTGAGACGGTTTTAAAATTCAGGGGGGGATAGACTCAGGGTAAAATTTGTATTGCTGTGGATATGATTTGACCTTGAAATATTCTGGAAGAGGATGACTAATTCTTTCTCCTGGTCTGTCTTAATTTGGATGCTTAGTTTTAGAACAATATCTGATAGACACGCTGAAAAGGAGTAGAAGAAAGACACTTCCTTTACAGAAATAACCAATACATTCACTGTCCCCCTCTTCTACCCAAGAATGTGTGTTTTGTCCCTTCCCTTTCCCTGCTACATCAGCATTCCTTGCACTCTCACCTATCTGGTCTAGCACCTCCCTCCTCCAACCACCCCTTGATATGATGGCTTAGGCCATAAGTCACTTCTTTACAACGCATACTGGTGCTGGTCTCTCAGGGTCATGCCTGTCTCATGTGTAGGACAATGTAAGTCCAAATCCCATGTACCAGCTTCAGGGAAAGACTTTTGCTTGAAGCCATACTGGGGAAAGGTCCTTGTCCCTGAGCTTATGATGCACAACTGTTATTTTGTGACTTAGGGTCTCTGCTCTTCCTTTTGCACCACATTGGTCTCACAATTTGATCATTTCCAAGGAGAGGTAAGGTCTCCTTTAGATCTGCTATGACGGATGCTATGGGCAGGATACTAAATCATAGAGGAAGCATTTAAAAAAGATTGAAGGAGTACAGAGTCACTGTACCAAAAAGATTTGGCTGACACTGAAGAATTTTTTTAAATTTTTTGTTGTTACTTTTTATGAAAATTTACAGAGATTTTGGATTTCCATTAATTTACTGTTGCACTTTGTTCCCTGCCCACCCCACCCCTCCAGTTCATTCTTCTCTTTGAAAAGTAAAAGAAAAATTGACACTGAAGAATTTTAAGGAACAACATATGATCAAGATGCAATAATGATGAAGGAGGAAGTTCAAGCTGTTTTTGGCAAAAAAAATCCCCAGGAATTGATGGTATACCAACTGACATTTCAACAAACAAGATGCTGCCCTGCATGTGCTCACCAGGTTGTACCAAGAAATCTGGCAAAGTGACTGAAAGAGATCCATATTTATTACCATTCTAAAAAAAGGTGACCTGACAGAGGGTGGAAATTATCTAACAATTTCACTAATATCACATGCTACCAAAATCCTGCTGAAGATTATCCAGAAATGACTGGAACAGCACATTGACAGAGAACTACCAGAAATACAAGCTGGGTTTAGAAGAGGTCATGGTACTAGAGACATTGTTGCCAATGTCAGATGGATCTTGGCTGAAAGTAAAGGGTACCAGAGGAATGTCTATTTGTGTTTCATTGACTATACCAAGGCATTTAACTGTGTGAATCAAAACATATTGTGGCTAACCTTGAGGAAAATGAGAATCCCAGACACTTGATTGTGTTTATGCAAAACCTATACTTGCACCAGGAAGCAGTCCTTAGTACAAAACAAGGAAACACTGCATGGTTCAAAATCAGGTAAGGACTTTGTCAGGGATGCATCTTGTCTCCATATCTTTTCAATCTATACGCAGAACAAATCATTTGGGAAGCAGGGCTTTATGAGGAAAAATGTGGCACCAGGACTGGAGGAAGACTCAACAAACTATGTTATGTATAACCTTACTTGCTGAAATGGAGGAGGACCTGAAGTGCTTGCTGCAGAAGGTCAAGGACTGTATCTTCAATATGGATTGAAGCTCAACATCAGGAAGACAAAGATTTTCACTACTAGGCCAATTAGCAACACCATGATAGATGAAAAGAAGATTGAGGTTGTTAACAATTACAGCTTGCTTGGCTCCACCATCAACATTCCTGGTACCAGCAGTTAGGAAATCAAAAGACAAACTGCATTGGGAAAATCTGCTGTCAGAAGGCCAGAGTACTGACAAGCAACAATGTCAGTTTAGAGACCAAGGTTTGCTTAATCCAGGCCATGATCTTCACAACTACTTGCTATGCATCAGAGAGCTGGTCAAGGACTAAGGATGACAGAAAAAGAATTTATGTCTTTCAGTTGTAGTGCTGGAGAAGAGTCTTTAAGATATCATAGACCACCAATAAAACAAATAGGTCTGTCTTGTAGAGGGTGAAACCAAATTTCTCCTTGGAGACTAGCATTTTGAAGCTCCGTCTCCATACTTTGGGCATGTGGCCTTGAGGGACTGGTCATTGGAGAAGGACCTCATGCTTGAAAGGATGGAGGGATGCACAGGAGCGGAAGACCCTGTATGAGATGGACTGATACAGAACTGGGGCAATGAGGGGTTGGTGTGTCAGAATCAGTGAGACTGGCTCAGGACAGGGCAGGGTTCAGAGCTTCTGAACTTGATGGCACATAACAGCAAAAATAACAGAAGTTGTTAATGTTGCTAAATCATTGTTGCTCAAATGTTATAGTTTAGGGACTAGGATTAACTGAGTCTT
Organism: Elephantulus edwardii; assembly: GCF_000299155.1. NCBI lineage: Eukaryota > Metazoa > Chordata > Mammalia > Macroscelidea > Macroscelididae > Elephantulus > Elephantulus edwardii. Next base: position 1,434,967 of record NW_006399988.1, read on the forward strand.
CAATAACTGAGGACCAAAAACTATTTTTAAAATGATAATGTAGTGACAGGTTGTGGAAAATACATTTGGCTTAATCACAGTTTGATTCACCGTCTTCCTTGCTGGTTGTACAAATAAGCCTGAAAAGCTAAATGCTCACTTGTGAAAAGCAGTGCAGGTCTGGATAGCCAAGCAATTGTCCTGGACAATGAAAAAAAGCTCCCAAAACAAAAAAACAACACAAACAAGCACAAGTCTGAACTGATTGTTGTTAAGGTTATGGGAAAGCTCACTTTGCTCATAAATGGGGGAAATGTCGCTGGCATTATACCTTTTCCCTTGAGATGTGTTGGTTAGAACTGTAGCAGTCATTTGACAACTAAAGAGTCAGCTCAATAAGTCCTTCTGAGCAAAGATGTGAAAAAGGGGAACAGTTTCTGACAACATCATTTAGTTGTTGATCAGCTCAGAGCTGACTGCTTGTGAAAAAGTACCCTGTTTCTAAGTCAACACTGTTTTAATTAATTGTAGTGAGAATCATCATAATGAATGGAGAAATTTATTATGCATTTTGCTCTACATTCAAGAACTTGATGGGGCAGCCATTTTAAGTGGTGTGATGACCATACCATTTAAAAATTGAAGAAAATGAGTAGGCCACCAGGTAGACAGCTAGGATTGGGGCTGTTAGCCACAGAGGATCCACAGACCACACAGTCAGAGTTGTGATCTGCAGCCTCTCTAAGCCCCAGGTCCCTGTCTGGGCTGTGCCAAATATGAAGGACCTCAGACAAGTTGCTTCACTCCCTAAAGCTCAGTTTCCTCCATTGGAAAGACTGCAATGAGGTTCAGAAAATGTGAAAGCACTTTGTTAACGCCAAAATGTTAAGCATCTTTAAGGGATTTCACTTCAGTATCTATTTCCTTGTCTGGAATACTTGGAATATAAGAGATTAAGTTATCAAGGTCAGCTGGGATCAACTGTTCTTGGTTTCAACTGTAACTGCTACCAGATGTAACAACTGTGATTAAAATTCTCGTTCTCCCTCCTACTTCCTTTCTTTTCCACTCACAAAAGCAATATGAATATTTAAAGAGCTGTCATATGGCAGTAATACTGTCTATACAGTATTGTGATTTGGAATTTAATTTTCTGTATGAAGGGCCAGTTCAGTGTGGTTATCAAGAAGGTTATGCCTTAGGAAATGCCCCTGAAAGGTACTCAGGTATATCAGCTTGGGTTTGAACACGTCCTGTGTGATCATAGCCCAGGTAAACTGCTTGCCAGAGCTCTGTATCTCCTATTTCCTAGCTCTAAAACAAGTGTCATATAATAGCTTCACCTAAAACTCCCTATTATAGTATTAAGCCAGGGACTAAACATAACAGTAATGAAACAGAAGGGGATTACTCAGAACATTATTATCTGTCAGGTTCATATGCCTCATAAAGTTTAAACTCTTAAGCGCAATGATTCCATTAGTGGATGAAATTAATACCATCCTTGTGTAGCAACTAGACTTGTCTGACCACTCTAGGCCTTCTCTTCACAAGTAAGAACTGCAGGGAAGCAGTATTGCACATTGATTGATAGCTTGTGTAACCTTGGCTTTGTCATTTAGTGCCCTGTGATTTTAAGTAAGTCACACAATCTCCTAACCCTCTTAAAACTGTAAATATGTGGAGGATGGAAACAATGGGAACTACCATACACAATTTCAGATTATCTAATGTTTCAGAGTCCTCATTCAGAGTTCCTCCTGGCATTTAGAAAGCACAATATAAAAGCTGCTATCAAACAATATCATTAATATCACATGCAAACAAGATTCTTCTGAACATTATCCAAAAACGACTGGAACAGCACATCAACAGAGAACTACCAGAAGTGCAGGTTGGGCTTAGAAGAGGTCGTGGTACTAGGGATATTGTAGCTAATGTGAGATGGATCTTGGCTAAAAGCAGGGAATACCAGAGAAATGTCTATGTGTGTTTCTTTGATTATGCAAAGGCATTTGACTGTGTGAATCACAACAAACTGTGGCTAACTCTGAGAAGACTGGGAATCCCTTGATTGTGCTACTCTGAAACCTGTACTTGGACCAGCAGGCAGTTGTCAGAACAGAGCAAGGAAACACTGCAGTGTTTAAATTTGGGAAGGGTGTACACCAGGGATGTGTCCTGTCCCAACACCTTTCCAATCTTTTTGCAAAACAGATTATCTGGGAGGTAGGGCTCTCTGAGGAGAAATGTGATATCAGCCTTGGAGGAAGACTCATCAACAATTTGCATTATGCAGATGATACAATCCTGCTTGCTGAAACTGGGAAAACCTGAAGCACTTCCTGCAGAAGGTCAGGGACTGCAGCCTTCAGTATGGATTGAGGCTCAATATCAAGAAAACAAAGATTTTCTACTGGGCCGATTGGCAGCATGATGGATGATGAAGAAATTGAGATTATTCACAGCTTTAGTTTGCTTGGCTCCATAATCAACACTCTTGGCACCAGCAGCCATAAAATTAAAAGACATATTGCAATGGAAAAGTCTGTGGTTAGAGACCTCTCTAAAGTACTGAAGAGCAACAATGTCAGTCTGAAGACTAAGGTGCGCCTGATAAAGGCCATGGTCATTGCAATCACTTGTTATGTATCAGAGAGCTGGACAATGACTAGGGACGATGGAAAGAGGATTGATGCCTTTGAGCTGTGGTGCTGGAGAAGAGTATTGAATATAGACTGCTAAGAGAACAAACAGGTTTTCCTAGAGAGGATAAAGCCAGGCTTCTTGGAGTCAAAGATTCTGAAGCTTCGTCTGACATACTTTGGACATTTTGCAAGGAGGGACAAGTCTTTAGAGAGGGACATCATGCTTGGGAGGGTAGAGGAACAGCACAGGAGAGGAAGACTCTCGATGAGATGGATTGATTCAGTGAGTGGGGTAATGGGGGCTGGTGTGTCAGAGACAATAAGATTGGTACAGGATAGAGCAGGGTTTAGGGCTGCTGTACACAGGGTCACTATGAGTCGCAGGTGACTCAATGGCACATAACAACAACAAATTATCATAAAAATAGATACTGATTGGGTTTCAGGTAGTATCAACTAAACAAAATGCCTATGGCAAGGAGAAACATTAAAAAGTATTAAACAAAAGAGGACAACAGAATGCGGGAGAGGGGGTTACAATCAGATGAGAAACTCACATTCACAGCTGGAATGCTGAGATACTATGAGGGAGCAGCCTTCAAATCTCCCTGGACATAAACAGCTTAAGTTGGAGCACCTGGTCATGTACCACTGTACAGACAAAGGAGGACAATAGACTTCAGGGGAGGGAACTGCAATCAGGTGAGAGACTCAATCACTTTCAGGTATTGGGGAGGGAGAACCCTGAAATTTCTCTGGAGAAAGGCTGCTCCATTTGGCTGTCAAGGCACCATCCCAAGGATGAAAGAGGACAAGTTTTGGACAAGAAGCTGCAATGAGGTAAGAGACTTACTTTGAAGCTGGCATGCTGACAACCTAGTCAGGGAACTACCTTCAAAGGCCCCTGGACTGAAGCTGCTTAAGTTGGAGCATCTGGTCATGCACCATTTAGCAGATAAAAGAGGACAATAGAGTTTAGGAGACAGAGTTGTGACAAGGCAACATTCCCATAGGGCTACACTGCAGATCAGAGAGGACTTGAGGGACTTTAGGAAACTTCCTCATTCCACATGACCAGAAAGGCTTCCAGTAAAGGGATATGCAGAGCCCTATAGACTTAACACTGTAAGCTGGCAACTAATCAATAAAATAATAAATATAAAGAACTATCAAAAAACTATGTAGACACAATAGAAATGTGCCATACCAAGAAAAAGTCACACAATGTCAAAAAAGGAGATATTTCAAATTCTGTGAAAAAGCAATTTAAGCCTTCTCCAAAAAAACCCCAGATTATATTGCAGACCCAAAGAACACCCCAGAATCATGGAAGCAGAAGATCACACACATACACACACACACACACACACACACACACACACACACGAAGATACACATGATGGAGGAAAATAAGGAAACCTGAAATAAAAGTGAATACTCCAGAGACAAGGCACCCGAAGAAATATATTTATGTGGAGGTATATGAACAGTTATAGAAGAAAGTGAAAACTATGGAAGCAACAACAGAAACAAGAAAGTGATTATTTCAGAGATAGGAAGGTAGAAGAACTATATTGACGCACAAGAACTTGAACAAGTATTGAAAAAACTGCAAAAGGGAGAAAAAAAGAATTGAACAAGAACATAAAAAACCAGCACAAGACAGAGAGGGTATAGCCAATACTGTACTGGATGTAACAGAAATGCAATCCAGAATGTTAAGATATAAGTAGCTAACATTTTGTTTTTTGTTGATATTAAGTGCTGACGAGTTGTAGGTGATTCATAGTGACCATATGAACGAAAGACCTGAACACTTGTATAACATCCATCTTTTCTCCAAGTTCATAGAGTTTCTGGAGACAAGCTGTTCCGGAAGTGGATGCCACTCCTGCTTTGAAGCTTGCTTTAATTGAGAACTTCACCAAACACTGTCCTCCATGGGTAACCATTATCATATTTGACACCTCAAAAAACAAAAACATACAAAAAAACGCAAACATTCCACAATGATCCTTAACCAAAACAAGAGACCCATCTTACAGAATCTAGTCATGAGCCGGAGAGCTGGAATTTCAATCACACACACACACACACACACACACACACACACACACACACACGACAGCTGAGTCCCAGCCAAAAGACACCAGCCAAGCCACTGTGAAACCCATCCACCAGGAGTAAGTAGGGAGCAACTGCCTGTCACCCTGCGACTCCAGAGGAACAACCAACCACCCCCAGCTTCTAAGAGACCCGGGAGGAGCAACAGTCTGCCAGCCACCACGGAACTCCAGAGGAGCGAACACCACCGACCGTGTGACCCCAGAAGTGCAATGACTACCCACCACTGTGTGACACCCCCCCTGCATCCTGTGCATGCGTGACCCCACCACACAGGGTGCCGCTGCATAAACCCCCAGCAGCGCCCAAGTCACACCCCCTGCCTCCTGGTGGTAGTGTCCAAGCCCACTGCTCCTGCGCTCACCCCCTATAATTCCTTGCTTCTGCCTCCTTCCCCCACCCCCTTGCAGCTACACAACCATGCACCTCAGCCTCCGCCACAGCCCTGTGACGTCAGGGCACCACCACAGATGAAGCCATCACCCGGAGATATCAGTCGAGCTGCTGTGGAACTAATCTGGAAGAAGAAAGCCCGGTAGGATCCAGACTGGGTTTACTGGGGCATTGCTGATTACCTGGGAGAGCACCCAAGGGCATGCCCACTGGTGGGGAATTTGGCCAAGCTCTCTTGGGCCACACCGACTGCCCAGAAATGAGCCAGCCACTGGCTGCCTTTTGTGGACTCTGCAGACCAGCCAGAGGGTAGTGGGTCAGTGGGAACTGACCTTGATTTTTGGGTCCTGTTGGATCCAGGACTCTGCTGGAGTAGAGGCTGTTGTGTGAGGGCACCTGCGTAAGTGCCACCAGGCAGAGAAGACTGAGAAAACCATTGGGTAGGAAATGGACAGTGGGAATTTGAGTAGGGACCCCAATCGTGAGCACACTCAGACAGCAGAGGTTGGAGCAAGGTCCCCCAAGTGTTTGACCTGCCCTTCTGATTACCCCAACCCTGTGCCTGCCTCACTCCATTTGGCTCCACACCAGTACCTACACGTCTGGACAATCAACTTGCCTTTAATCGGGAGCAACTTGACCTGCCTTACCAACAAGAGATTGCCCTCACAGGCTCTGGACTGACATTTCTATGAAGTCAGAAGTTCAGAGAAACACACAAGTTGGGAAGCTGCTCAACTGACCTCAAGAGAATTGTCTTCAGATCAAGAACATATCAATGTCTCAAAGAAAGCAAACTATCCACACAATACCCAAGAGCAAAGAAAGATTTCACTCACAAAGGGTGACACAGTATCAGAATTCAAAAAAGGAGTGAATGAATATATCTAATGGATGAAAGACAAACTGGATGAATTACAGGATACTACAAGCAAAAACCAGGAAGAGCTCAAAAAATCCCCCAAAACAATGTAGAACATTGCAGAGAAAATAAACGAGGCATTAGCGGTGTTGGAAAAACAAGAATCCACCATTCAAAATATAAGCTCCAGTGTTTCAGAGGCTGTCAACATGAGGGAGGGACATATGAGCAGAGTTGATGAGACAGAACACAGAATCAGTGAAATTGAAGACAGAATTGTCACCACTGATGTGCTAGAGCAAAAAGCAGACTCAAAAAAGAAG
>NW_006399988.1:1465009-1469354 GCF_000299155.1 Elephantulus edwardii
CAAGGCTCTGGGCTAAGGGTGGGGTCAACACTGTAACTAATGCTTAACTCCACAATAAGGGATTTATCTTTCACTGCTTCACAAATTGCTGTCTGTCAGATACTCCTCTAAATCTGAGCATTCAGATTAAGACAGACTAGGAAGAAGGATTGGCCACCCACTTCTGAAATAGCAGTCCTCTGAAAACCCTATGCACAACAGAACACATGCAATCCCAATATATACACCAAATTCATTTTCAAAGAGATAGAAAAGGCAATTTTCAAGTTTGTGTGAAGAAGAAAGAGACCCCAAAAAAGCAAAGCACTTTTTTTTTACCATTCACTGTATTTCTTTTTAATAAATGTTTACAGAGATTTGGGGTTTTCAGTCATTCATTGTTGCACTTTTCTCCCTCCTATCCCCTCCCCCAAAGTCCACTTAATTGTGCAGTCTTCATTCTGGACTCTTCTCATGACAATAATACCCAATTAAATCCCGTGCAAACAGTTCTCTCCCACATCTGTTTCAATGCAGTATACATCATTCTTCCCCTCCTTCTCTGTCTTCCCTCAACCCCCATGTCAGTCCTGTTTTACAATAGTGGCCCTATTCAATATTTATCCTTTTGTGATGGAGATATTTCACTCAGCATAATGTCCTCTAGGGTTATCCACTTTGCACAATATTTCATGAGTTCCTTGTTTTTCAATGCTGCATAGTATTCCATTGTGTGAATATACCAGAACTTCTCTATCCATTCATTTGTTGATGGGAATTTGAGTTGTTTCCAGCTCTTTGCTATTGTGAACAAAGCCGCAATAAACACAGGTGTGCATGTATCTACTTGAGTGGCGATTAGGAACTCTTTAGGATAAATTCCAAGTAATGGAATTTCTGGGTCAAATGGTATTTCTATCTGCAACTTTTTGAGAAAGTGCCATACAAGCCTTCCATAGTGGTTGCACTATTTTACACTTCGATCAACAGTGAATAAGAATTCCAGGTTCTCCACAACCTTTCCAGCATTTGATGTTTGTTGTTCTGTTAAATTTTGCTATTCTTACTGGGGTGATATGATATGTCATAGTTGTCTTGATTTGCATCTCTCTTAGAGCTAGGGATTTTGAATATATCTTCATGTGTTTGCTGGCCATCTGAATGTCTTCTTTGGTGAAGTGTCTGTTCACATCCTATGCCCATTTTTCAATTGGGTTATTTACCTTTATTTTTTTGTGGTGATCAAGTATTTTATAAATTCTAGATATAAGACCCCTTACTTTTATGTTATTACCAAATATTTTTCCCCAATCTATGAATTCCCTTTTTACCTGGTGGAGTTTTTGGATGTGCCTAAGGATTTGATTCTTGTCAGAACTAAAGATAAGGAGAGAATTCTGAAAGCCCGAGGGAGAAACAAAGAGTAACTTATAAGGGAGAACAGATATGATAAAGTGCTGATTTCTCAGCAGATACCATGTGAGCAAGAAGACAGTGGAACAACATATATCAAACACTCAAAGAACACAACTGTCGCCTAGTGGCAAGGAGCTGCAACTACAATCCCAGAGGTGCACGGTTCGAATCCACCAGATGCTCTGCTGGGAAAGGAGGGACAATCTCCTCCTGTACCAGTCAGATCTGATTTGACGGTACACTCATACAAAAGAACACAACTGTCAACCAAGAATATTTTACCCAGTGAAAATGTCCATCAAATATGAATGGGAGATCAAGATATTTCCAGAAAAACAGAACCTAAAGGAGCTTGTAAAAACAAGACCAGCTTTGCAGGAAACACTGAGAGACATTTTTCTTACAGAGGTGCCACAGAAAGCAGGATGGACCAAAGAAAGTAACAACACCACCAAAAAGAACTCAACATGATGACAGCAATAAAACCGTGCCTCTCAATAATCACACCAAATGTGAATGGCTTAATTGCACCACCAAAGAGAAAAACAGTAGCAGAGTGGATAAAAACCCAAAATCTATCAATATGCTGTCTACAAGAGACACACCTGAAAAGTGAAAATAAAGAAAGACTAAAAATAAAAGGGTAGGTACAAATACTCCAAGCAAATGGCAACCAGAAAAAAGCAGGAGTAGTGATATTAATGTCTGATAAAATAAATTTCAATGCAAAACCATCACAAAGACAAGGAAGGTCACAACATAAAGCTTAAAGGGTCAACAGAATAAGAGGACATAAACAATAATAAATATCTATGCACCAAATGAAAGACCTGCAAAATATATAAAACAAACATTAACAAAACTGAAAAAAAAAATAGACAACACTACCATAGTAGTTGGATACTTCAATACACCACTCTCAAGAAAAGACAGAACTACCAGAAAGGAACTCAACAGAGATGCTAAAGAATTAAACCACACAATAAACTAACTTAATATCATAGATATTTATAGGTTAATGCACCCCCAAAAAGCACAGTATACCTTCTTTTCCAATGTGCATGGAATGTTCTCCAGAATAGACCACATTTTAGGCCACAAGACAAACATCAATAAGTTAAAAAACATAAATAATACAAAGCATCTTCTCAGACCATAATGCTACAAAATTAGAAATTAATAACAAGAGGATAAAGGAGGAAAACCCATACATTTGGAAGTTGAACAATACCTTGCTTGAACATAAGTAGGTATAAGAAGAAACAAGAATATGAAATTAAAAGTTTCTTGAAACAAATGACAATGAAAACACCACTTACCAAAACCTCTGGAAAACAGCCAGAGCAGTAATCAGAGGTAAATTTATAGTAATAAGCAAAAGGCAGGGAAAAAAATAACCATTGGCTCTCTAACCCAATATCTCCAACTAATTGAAAAGAACAGAAAAAAACCCCCCCCAACAATTCTAAAAAACCCCGAAAGTATAAGTTAGATAAGAAAGAAATGAAATAGAAGACAGAAAAACAATTGCAACCATCAACAAAAAAGTTGGTTCTTCGAAAAGATCAATAAAATGGACAAACCCCTAGCAAAACTAACAAAGGAAAAAACACAAACAATTCTAATAAAAGATGAAATGGGTAATATCACAGCAGTACCAAGTAAAATAAAAAGACTAACAATGGAATCTTATGAAAAACTATACTCAAAAAAATGTGAAAACCTAGAGAATATGGATAAATACTTAGAAATGCACAACCTACCTAAACTGACACCAACTAAAACTGAACAGCTGCACAGACCCATTACAAAAGAGGAAATGGAAAAGGTAATAATACAATTTCCAGCCAAAATAAGTCCTGGACCAGATGGTTTTATAAGTGAATTTTATCATATATTTAGAGAAAAACTGTCACGAATTCTACATAAACTATTTCAGGAAATAGAAGAAGACGGATTTCTCCCAGACTCATTCTATGAAGCAAACATATCCTTGATACCAAAGCCAGGTAAAGATACTACCAAAATAGAAAACTATAGGTCAATATGTCTCATGAGCATAAACACAAAAATCCTTAATAAAATCTTGGCCAATATAATCCAATGACACATAAAAAAAAATCACCATAACCAAGTGGGATTCAGAACAGGTATGCAAAGACGGTTCAACATAACAAAAACAATCAATGTAATTCATATTAACAAAGCAAAGAACAAGAACCACATGATTCTATCAATTGATGCAGAAAAGGCTTTTAACAAAATCCAACACTCTTTCTTGATTAAAACACTCAACAAAATAGGATTAGAGGGGAATTTCTTCAACGTAGTAAAAAGTATATATGCAAACCTGAGAGCCAACGTTGTTCTCAATGGAGAGAGATTAAAGGCATTCCCCTTTAGAATAGGAACTAGGCAAGGATGCCCATTATCATCTCTTCTATTCAATATGGTATTGGAACTGTTAGTGATAGCAATACTGCAAGAGAAGGAAATAAGCAGTATCCAAACTGGCAACGTGGAGGTAAAATTATCTCTAAATGCAGATGATATGGTAGTATAATTAGAAAACCCTAAAGACTTAGGAAGAAAACTACTGGACATAGTTGACCAATTCAGCAAAGTAGCAGGATACAAGATCAACATACAAAAATCAATTAGATTTCTCTACAGTGACAAAGAGAATATAGAATTTAAGCTAAGAAAAACAATACCTTTCACAATAGCTAACTACAAGATTAAATACTTGGGAGTAAATCTAAGCAGAAGCACAAAGGATTTATTCAAAGAAAATTATAAAACATTACTACAAGAAACAAAAATAGAACTGGAGAAGTGGAAGAATATCCCTTGCTCATGGATAGGAAGACTCAAGATTGTGAAAATGACAATACTACCAAAGGCAATTTACTAGTGCAATGCAATCCCAGAACAAATTATCAATTCCATT
>NW_006399988.1:1469714-1504575 GCF_000299155.1 Elephantulus edwardii
TTACCCCCACCCCGATGCCAGCCTCATTCTACAACAGTGGCACCATATAGCATTTGTCCCTTTGTGACTGAGATACCTCACTCAGCATAATGTCCTCCAAGGTCACCCATTTTGAATAATATTGCACGAGTTCCTTGTTTTTCAATGCAGCATAGTATTCCATCCAATTTTATTTTGAATGAAGAGAGACCCCGAATAAGCAAAGCATTCCTTAAAAAGAGAAACCAGGTAGGAGGCATCTCACTCCCTGATTTCAAATCCTTCTATACTGCCGTGGTGGCCAAGACAGCGTGGTACTTGTACAATGACAGACACATAGATCAGTGGAATAGAATAGAAAATCCAGAAATCAGGCCCTCTACCTAAGGTAAACTGATTTTTGACAAGGAGATGAAATCAATTAAGTGGGGAAACGACAGGCTTTTTAACAAATGGTATTGGCAAAATTGGAAAACTATCTGCAGAAAACTCAAGCAAGATCCACACCCCACTTCCAACACAAAAACCATCTCAAAGTGGATCATGGACCTCAGATTAAAGCAAGGACTATAAACTTCATTATAGAAAAGGTTGGAAGAACCCTAGAAAGTCCTAATCCACAACATAAACAGTCTTCCAAGTATCCTGAAAAATCTACAACCAGGAGAGGATAAACTAGATGAATGGGACTTTCTAAGAATCAAATCCTTATGCCCATCCAAAAACTTCTCCACCATGGTAAAAAGGGAAGCCACAGACTGGGAAAAAGTATTTGGTGATGATATGTCAGATAAGGGACCTATATCTAGAATTTATGGATATGAACAGACACTTCACCAAAGGAGATATTCAGATGGCTAACAAACACATGAAGGAGTGCTCAAAATCATTATCTCTAAGAGAGATGCAAATCAAAACAACTATGAGATATCATCTCACTCACCCCAGTAAGAATAGCAAAATTTAACAGAGCAGCAAACATCAAGTGCTCGAGAGGTTGTGGAGAAACTGGAACCCTTATTCACTGTTGATCGAAGTGTAAAATTGTGCAACCACTATGGAAGGGGCTGTAGGGTGCTTTCTCAAAAAGTTGCAAATAGAAATACCATTTGACCCAGCCTATTCCCAGAGTATTCCACTACTGGGAATATACCCTAGGGAAACCAGAACTGCCAGCCAAGCAGATATATGCACAACCATGTATTGCGGCTTTTTTCAAAATAGCAAAGAGGTGGAAACAACCTAAGTGCCCATCAACGAATGAATGGATTGAGAAGCTCTAGTATATTCACACAATGGAATACTGTGCTGCATTGAAAAACAAAGAACTCATAAAATATTATGCAAAATGGATGACCCTGGAGGACATTATGCTGAATGAAATATCTCAGTCACAAAAGGACAAATTCTGCATCATGCCACTGTTGTAAAACAAGACTGACATTGGAGTTGAAAAGATTCTGAGAAAGAGGGGATAAATAACGTTTACCGTATTGAAACAGATGAGGGAGAGAACTGTTTAAAAGCGATATAGGATTAGGTATTATTATCATGACAGGAGTTCATAATGCAGGCTGCATAGTGGAGTGGATTTGGGGGGAGGGATTGTATAACAATGAAAAATTTTTCTTTTACTTTTCAAAGAGAAGAGTGAATTGGGGTGGTGAGTGGCGGGGAGGGATAAGGAAGGGTGAGGAGGGAGAAAAATGCAACAATGAATGAATGGAAACCAAAGTCTCTGTAAATGTTCATTAAATTTAAAAAACAAATTAAAAAAATTTAAAAACTAAAAAAAATGAAGTTACAGTAAGGTTGGTATCACAGAAGTTTACAACATGTGAGACGAATAAAAGAACAGGATGAAATAAATGAAAGAGAGAGCCAGTGAGACAGAAGAAAAGATCCTTAATGAGAACTTCCTAGAAGAAAAAGTCAAAATAAGATGAAAGGAAAATGAAAATAATATAAAAATCATGTAGGATGACATCACATGTCTGTAGTTGCTATTCAAAAACAGGAGGAGGTTGGAGGAAAGCACTGACATACTGTCGAAGAAGTAATTGAAGAAAAGTTTCCAGGTATCATGAAAACAAACATTTAAGGTGCTCCATGGAACTCAGAGAGATTAGACCTAAAACAACAACAACAACAACAACAAACACCCCAAAACAAGACATCATTGTCAAATTCTCGAAACTCAAAGACAAGGTTAAAAATACTAATAGCATCTCAAGAAAAACAAAGATTCACTTACAAATAAAAGTCAATTAAATTAAGCTCCAATTTCTGAGTAGAAACCATGCAAGGAAGAAGACAATAGGATGGCATATACAGAAGGCTGGGAAAAAAAAAAAAAGATTGCCAGATAAAGATGTTGTATCCAGTGAATTGGGTCATTTAAAAGTGGATAAACCAAATTGATTGGCATCAAAAATAATAAAAAAGAACTCAGCATAATGTCAACCAGAAAACCTGGACTGCCAATAATCAATCACACTGAATGTGGATGATTTAAATGTATAAATTACAAGAAAAAGAGTAGTAAATTGGAAAAGAAAACCCACCTCCAAAACAAATCTCATCAATATGCTGCCTACAAGAGACATATCTACAAAATAAAGAGTATCAACCAAAGGGTAGGAAAAAAGATCCCAAGCAAATGCTATCCATAAGAAATCAGGAGTGGATGCACAGAGGGTGACCCTGGAGTAATTTTTGTGTGCATCACCTCTTGATAGGGTTCCTCTTTCTGTTTTTATCTTCTAAATGTTAAGTCCATTTTGCCTGCAAACACAGAGCTGGAACTACCTGGAACCAAGTCCCAATCAATGATGCTAAAAGCAAATATTTAATTTTGCTTTTCAATCACTTCAGATCTACTAGAAAGATAGACAATGAAACAAGAAGATAAAAGGAGAACTGATGTTTTTTAATTGTGATACAGACCAAGAATATGAATACGCTGTAGACTTCCAGAAGAATAATCAGTTCTTAGAAGAGATGTAACCAGAATGCTCTTTACAAGTAAGGTTGCCAAAGGAAGAATGCTAAATCTCAAGAGGCAGATAAGCAGCAAAAAAGACTGCAAAGGAGGTCAAAGAGGCATGATTCAGAGGTACAAACAGAACAAGAATAGGCAGCTGCTATGAAAACCAAGCCACAGAAGTTTCTAAACAGAAGAATTACCAGTGGTGCCAAATGAAGCAGTGAAGCCCAATGTGAATGAAAATGTACTCATAGAATCAATCTGATGCTTACAAAGGCACAGCAATCTTACAGACTGATAAGAGAAGCAAGCTGATTGCAGATTGCCAAGAAGCTAACCTCTGAAAGATGTTGGGAATGTGCTCTGATGAAAAAGGGAAAGATTACAAAATTGATAGGTTATGTTGAGTTCCAAGAAGAGAGTCCGAAGGATGGGAGAAATGTCACAGTTATCTATTAAGGAGAAGGCATAGAAAGTGGGCTGAACTGCCAGCAGATGGCCAGGAAGACACAAGGTCCCCGTTGGAGGCCTTTGAGTTCCTTTCCTCTAAGCAAATGAAGCAAAACTCTTTCCTTTTTATCATTTCACTTGATTCTGAAATCAGTCAAACTTATAGCCTTTAAATGTAAAACAATTTCATACAAATCAATAAAAATGAACCAGATTCAATGAGAATAAAAGGCTGCATTTGAAATAGTAGAATTAGTTCCCATTAAGATAATTCAAAAGGCCTACCTGCCCTTCCCTGTGAGCAACTCCACCTTATTAGCCTCATTAAGGAGAGGACTCCACAATGTTTCCCTGGCAATGAAGCCAACTGGCGGATCCTTGTTTCTATCAGAGTTACTGCTGTTACACCTGTACAGACCCTGGGGACTCTGGTCCCGTCAGCACAGGACAGGCTCTCATCTGTGCGCCATGTGTCTCCCTCTTCCTCAGCAGGGGTTTGAAAGCTTACATTTATTTTACTTAGTCCCCAACAATTCTGTAATCTGCATCACAACACTTTTCTAGCTCCATCTCTGCACCTAGGACTTTGTCCTTCACATTAAGACAAAGAAACCACTAGGAGGTCAAGGTAGATGTGGTTTTTGTTTGTTTTGGGCTCCAGTTCTGGATGACTTGAGCACAGCAGAATCCAAGAACAACCAGTGGCTCTTCCATAGCAAGAATCGTGGGTGTGTTCCAGTCCTTGTCACAGCGGCTCTGGGTTTTGAGTGTCTTCTAATCTGGAGGCCTCAAATTCCAGCACTATATCAAATAATATTATGTTGTGATCCATAGCATTTCCACGGAATCATTTTCAGAAGCCTGCCACTTTTTAGCAGTCTGGAAGCCCAATGGAAAGCTGTCCACCACGGTGACTCTGCTCATATGTGAAATGTGAGTACCACGGTTTTAAGCAAACAAGCCAGCCCAGTATAACCAGTTGACAGACAGGTGGAGGAAATGCACTCAAAGCAAGAATGTGGCTGGTGGCCTGATTGCTCAGTGAGAGAAGAGAAGCAAGGGAAGGAAAAGAAAATGGAGAGGGATGGAATAGAGACCTCAGACTGTGAGAGAAAAATTAATTTCTGAATGGCCCCGAAGGACCAGTTGTGCAAGGATGTGCAGGTATTCTCAGCCATTGTGGAGGACAACAGAGGCAGCTGACTCACAGGCTAGAGGTGGCGAAAGGCCTGAGCAAGGGTGTTCATATGAGGTGTGGCTGGGAATAAAGGACACAGTGGGTGAGGAAAACCACTAGATGATGCAAGGGTAGGGCATCAACTTACCAGAAAAACTTAAGAGGCAGTAAGTTCTACCACAGAGACAGTTTCCACTATAAAGTTTTGCTTCTACTTTTAAAAAATTATACTTCATTCATGTATATTTTTTTCACTCACTCCCTCCACCCACCAAACTATTTGACCCTGTGATTTCCCCCTCCTCTCCCTCTCCTTCCCTTTTTTGTATGTGCATGAAGATCTCATTGGTTATCTTTTAGTTTTTACAATATTGGTCTTACACAGCATTTGTTCTTATGTGCCTGAGTTAGCTCACTCAGCATAATGCTTTCTAGCCTCTCCCATGTTATATAGTATTTTCAAAATCATTACTCTTGGGTATTGCTTAGTATTCCATCATTTGAATGTACAAGCTTCTCAAATCCAGTCATTTGCTGATGGACATTTGAACTGTTCCCATGTTCTTGCTAAAGTGAATAATGTTGCTATGAACACCAGTGCACAAATCTCCATTTGTAGAGTTTTCATGAAATAAATTCCCCTATTTTAAATAAAATAGGATGGGGGAGGGGCTTCAGTATCATTCAAGCTCATAGATTAGTCACAGCATGGACATTTTATTTTCACTATGGACAGTGTTAAAGACTTGTTTCTTCTATCCCTGTTATGGGATTCTGTTACTGATGGGTGAAGAATCTGTGAAGAAGGCAAAAGATGTCCACAACTGACTTGAAATTTATCAGCTGTAGAGGCAGTGACCAGGAAAAAAAGCCCTGTAAGACTTAACATGACTCATTTTAATGTTTTTCTTGGCATAATTTTTACTTTAATAATGAATCCAGGAAAAAAGGAAGAGATAATAAATCACAAATAATAAAAACCAACAGAAATAGATTTCTTCTGATCCTGCAATCTGAAGCTCCTCAATCCAGAGGGCCTGTCAGACTGCCACCAGAAAGCAGTCGAGGAAGATGGCAGAATAGCGCTGGGTCCTGAGAGAGAGAGGTACTGAGGCTTTCAGAAGACCCATCATCTTCTTTGGAAGAATCCCTTCCACTGTACTGGTCTGCAGGGGAGCCTTTTTGGCAAGTGGGGATGATAAGAGAGCTCAGAGTGCTGTTGGCCAGGACAGAGTGAACAGCTATCAAATCAGGCTCTGCCAGATCCACAGCTCTACCCAGTGCTCATTAAGAGGAGAGAGCAGAAGAAAGTCAATCTGGCTCTGTGGATGGGAAAAGCATTTTTAATAATTAACAAATGAAAAAAGCCTTGGAGTCAGTTATGTGACCTGTAACAATTTACAATGACAAGGAGATCACCATGCCTCAGAAGCCTGTGGATGCAGGACAGACTCCTCAGCCAGAGAAGGTAGAGAATAACAGAATACACAGGAGACTGCTGTAATCAAATAAACGAAAACAAAGTCAATCTCAGACAAACTTAATGAGGTGAATTATTATACACTGGAATGTATGCAAGCATAAGTGGAAAACAGTTTCTATAAATCACTGAAATTAATACAAGAATTTTTCTTTTCTCTCTTCTCACTTTGTTCATACTCTAATACCAATTAGTACAATTCTTTTTATCCTCAATATAATTTTAAACAGTCAGACACATGTCATCAAGTGTTAAAAGACATTTGGCCCAAGGATACTTGTTTTTCATAATTTAAAACAATTATTTGGTGGTAAAAATATAGAAAAAAATGCTAAAACTGTTTTTTACGTATGAACTCCAGGGACACTAACTACATTCACTACATGGTCTACAACCATCACTGTTTCTGAAGTTTCAATCATTCTTAACAAAAATTCTGTTATCACTCATGCAAAATGCTCCCCTATCCAGTTCCTTCATCCATGTCTATCTTCCCCAATGTAATTATTATAAACTATGGTGTCTATATACTTACATATTCTGGATATTTCATATATGTGGATTCATATAAAATTTCCCCTTTTGTGACTAACTTATTTAATATTTCAAGGTTGATGTCACACACATCAGAACTTCATTTCTCTAAATGAGTGAATAATATTCCATTAAATGAATATATAATAATTTGTTTAATAATTCATCTACTGGTGGGCACTGGACTTGTTTCCACATTTTAGCCTTTGTGAGCAGTGCTGTAAATGAATTCTGGTACACGGGCATAAATGTGATAGTCTGCCTTCAACTAGGGTATATACCCAGGAATTTTTGGGTCATAGGTAGTTGCATATTTAACTTTTTGAGGTAATGCCAAATTCTTTTTCCACAGTCCTACCACCATTTTCTCCACAGTCATGCTGATCTTCATGACATTCCAGAGTTCATATATGAAGTATTTTTCTTTAAATATAACTGTTTTGAGATCCTTGAAGGTAGGAATATGTTGTAGGAAAAGTGGACAGTTTTCATTGCTATGAAGTTTATCAGCTGAGCATGAGATTCAGCCTTTCTGACCTTGAAATAGTTAAGCAAGAAATATTAAATAACCAAGAAGGCAGGTGGAGAAGAAGTGAGTAAGGCAGAGGAGAGCTGAGAAGCCAAAGGAATAGAAGGATGTTAGGGAGAGGGTGTGGTCAGGCATGGGGAAAGTGCTGCAAAGATTCAAGCACCCACTGCACTTAGCAACACGGAGACATGCACCAAAACGCTTAAATTGTTCTTCGTGCAACATTTCAATACTGTGCAGTAATTTGAAAAAAAAAAAACAACACAATACAGTTTCTTTGGGCACTGTATCATTTTAAGTGAGTTCTTTTTCAAGATCTTTTTTTTTGCATATTAAAACACACAAGAATTCCTAGGTTCTTTGTGTCCTTTTATAGGAAAGTTCTAAACGATAAAAATAAACCAAACTAAGACTATATAATTCAGTATAGTTTCAGAATAATTACTTCCTCATTATAAATGTATCTGGTAACAATTTTCCATATCACTAGACAACAAATCTTTCAAAGTCATTTTATATTTTGCCTAAACTTAGGCAGATACAATATATGAATTGTTGTTGTTAAGTGCCATCGAGTCATAGACGACTCATAGCGACCCTATGAATAAGAGACCTGAACACTTGTATAAATTTCATCATTTCTCCAAGTTCAGAGGGTTTCTGGAGGCAAGCTATTTTGGAACTGGATGCCACTCCTGCTTCTAAGCTTGTTTTAATCGGGGAGCCATGTCCACCATGGGGAACCATTATCGTATTTGATACATCAGTGTCACGGTGTTTAACATTACAGCAACCATGAGTTAAGAGTTACCTCTGTAAGAAAACAAATGCCCATATAAACATTCCACCAGAAAGGTCTACAAATAACACCTGCTACAGAAGATCAAGGACTACAGTCTTCAATATGGTTTACATTTCAAGCATCAAGAAAACAAAATATGGAAAAAAATTATTAATAGATTTTTCAGGTACTGCTCTTTGGAACAGGAAGCTCTTTTGGCCTCCTGGTAAGGGGCTATCCAAGAGCACTTGGTTTGAATCCACTAGCTGCCTTGCAGGAGATAGATGGGCAATTTCCTCCCTTGTGACATATAACCTCTGAGAATCTGCTGGAGGGTTATATACGAGTTGGTTGTGCACATAACAGCCACAACTCTTTGACACAGGGAGTTCTGTTGGCCTAATGGTAAGGAGTTGTGCTACCAATCCAAATATATGAGGTTCAAATCTACTTTGGGACAAAGATGGGCAGTCTCTTCTCTTGTGATTTATAGTTTATGAAAATGCTCTGGAGTATCAGCTCTAAGTTGGTTCAAACTCTACCATACATAACAACAACACACTTTGATCCTATACTAGAACTCTGTGATAGTTTCTTAGAGTTTGACTGTTGTGTGCATCTGAGAATATATAAGTAAACTTTTCTTTCTCTGTTAAAAAAACAAAACAAAACAAAAATCCTCACCACTGGACAACAGGCAACATCATGATGTTGTTGTTATGTGCCATCAAGTCGTTTCCGACTCATAGCGACCCTATGCACAACAGCTCTAAACCCTGCTCTCTCCTGCGCCAACCGCACTGTCTCTGACACACCCATCCCGATTACCCCAGTCACCGAATCAATCCATCTCATAGAGGGTCTTCCCCTCCTGCACTGTCCCTCCACCCTCCCAAGCATGATGTCCCTCTCCAAGGACCCGTCCCTCCTGGCAACATGTCCAAAGTATGTCAGACGAAGCCCCAGAATCCTTGCCTCCAAGGAGTAGCTTGGTTTAATCCTCTCCAAGATGGATCTGTTTGTTTTCCTGGCAGTCCAGGGTACATTCAGTACCCTTCTCCAGCACCACAGCTCAAAAGCATTAACTCTCCTTCTGTCCTCCCTAGTCATTGTCCAACTCTCTGATGCATAACAAGCGATTGCAAATACCATGACCTGTATCAGGCGCACCTTAGTCTCCAGAGAGACACTGTTGCTCCTGAGTACGTTTGAGAGGTCCCTAATGGCAGACTTTCCCATCGCGATATGCTTTTTGATTTCCTGACTGCTGGTACCAAGAGTGTTAACTGTGGAGCCGAGCAAAGTGAAGCTGTGAACACTCTCAATCTCTTCATCATCCATCTTGACGCTGCCAATTGGTCCAGTGGTGAGAATCTTTGTCTTCTTGACGTTGAGCCTTAGTCCATACTGAAGGCTGCAGTCCTTGACCCTTCGCAGCAAGTGCATGAGGTCCTCCTCAGTTTCAGCAAGCAAGGTTGTGTCATCTGCATAACGGAGATTGTTGATAGATCTTCCACCAATCCTGATGCCACAATTCTCCTCATAGAGCCCAGCCTCTCGGATAATCTGCTCTGCATACATGTTGAAAAGGTATGGAGACAGGATGCATCCCTGGCGTACACCCTTCCCTATTTTGAACCATGCAGTGTTACCCTGCTCTGTTCTGACTACTGCCTCTTGGTCCAAGTATAGGTTTCGTATTAGCACAATTAAATGTTCTGGGATTCCCATTCTTCTCAGAGTCAGCCACAGTTTGTTATGATCCACACAGTCAAATGCCTTTGCATAATCAATGAAACACAGATAGACATTCTTCTGGTATTCCCTGCTTTCAGCCAAGATCCATCTAACATCAGCAACGATATCCCTAGTACCACGACCCCTTCTAAACCCAGCCTGGACTTCCGGCAGTTCTCTGCTGATGTGCTGTTCTAATAGTTTTTGGATGATCTTCAGCAGAATCTTGCTTGCATGTGAAATCAATGACACTGTTCTGTAGTTTCCACACTCAGTTGGGTCACCTTTCTTTGGAATGGGAACAAATATGGATCTCTTCCAGTCAGTTGGCCAAGTGGTTGTTCTCCAGATTTCTTGGCACAACTTGGTGAGCACATCCAGGGCAACGTCTGTTATCTGAAATACTTCAATTGGTATACCATCTATTCCTGGGGCTTTATTTTTTGCATGATAGACAGAGAAAATATTGGAATTGGGAACTATTTAATTATTTCTGGATCCACAATCAACACTTTCGGTACCAGTAGACAGAAATAAAAAAATGTGTTACATTAGAAAAGTCTGCTGTCAAGGACCTTGCCAAAATGCTAAAGAGCACTGATGTCAGTTTAAAGACAAAGATGTACCTGTCCATGTCATGATCTTTTAAATTACTTTTTATACATCTGAAAAATTGGATGAATAAGGATGATAGAAGATGATAGCCAAAGGAACTTTCTCTTGGAGAAAGTGCAACCAGGATGCTCCTTAGAAGCCAGGATGAAAACTCCTTTGTCTTACATATTTTGGGCATGTTGTCAGGAGGAACCAATACTTGGAGAAAGGCATTATGCTGTAAAGGAGAAGGGTCATCAAAGCAGAGGAAGACTCTCAACAAGATGGATTGACACAATGACTATATCAAAAGGCTCAAGTATATCAGAGATGATGAGGATGGCACAGGATAGGGGAAGGTTATAATTAATTTGATGGCGCTTAAGAACAACAACATAGGCTGAATACCTATGACAGCATCTTACTATCACTTATCTGTCACTTTGTCATAGTTTGTATGCTTCTGTAGTGCTGGACACAATGCCACTGTTATTTCAAATCCCAGCAGGGTCATCAATGGTAGGCAGATTTCAATGGAGCATCAAGACTAACAAAGACCAGGAACAAAGGACTAATTTACTGAAAAGTTACCAATTAAAGCCCTATGGATCACAACAAAATATGTTTTGATGCAGTGCTGGAAGATATGCCCATAGTTTAGAAGACATTCAAAATGCACTGGTCACAACAATAGATAGCATACCATCCACTGAAATGATGGTGCTGATTAGGCAACATCTCTTTCTATTCCACATGAAATTTGGTATCGTAAATCATATAAAACTAAAATCTATTTTCCCTTCCAAAGTCTGCTTGGCCAACAATCTTTACTGTCTCTATAAAGAGCCTTACCATATTCCTCATTGTTCAAGTAAAAACCCTAGAAGTCACTCTGGATGCTCTCATTTCCCTCTTCTTCACATTCATAGACTTGCTAATTTTACCACCAAAATGTGTCTCAAATTGGTCTACTTCATGGTATTGTTGCTGCCACACCAAGCTCACTTGCAGGGACTTTGGTGCTCTTCTTTCTACTCCCTCTGTTGTCTATACTCCCTCTTCCACAGCAGCTGGAGCAGCGCTGTGAAAACAGGAGATTACTGAGCTCCTGCTAAAGGTGCTGTGAGTGTTCCACTGGTCGCTCTGAGAGGAAGGCTGATATGGCTTGGCCCCCGGCTGCCTCTCCCCTCCTTCCTCCCACCTTCTAGTCCCATTGTTTTTCTCTCCTATATCAGGGTGGTGCGCTTCTTCATTGGCCAGGGTATTACTCAGCACTTCACTAACTCAGAGTGGTACTCCCAGCCTCACAGACACTGTATATTCCTCACAGTTCTCTCTCTCTGTTAATAGCAGGTTATACACCTGTGCCCTAAGTAGAAGATGCTCCTTAAGAACAGTGACCTTGGACTGGTCAGTTCTTCGTGCAGCTGTCTGGTCTGGCCCCAAGCTGGAGCCCAGGAAACACCTGCTGAGGGAATAAGAGCGCCAGCAGTGTGGCTGGGCTGGGAATGCAGGGTTCCTGGCTCTGTGCCTGCAGCTTCCACTGCCCAACCTCAGCTCTCTTCAACAATGAGTCAGCCTGCAAGGCTGGGTTTGTGGGCAAACTTGTAACCTTTCCATGAGAAGAACGGAAGTCTTATACTCATATCCTGCAGAGGGCTCACAGATAGCCTCCCTGAGGTCAAGCCAGGATAGGTGGGTTTCCACTAGGCTTTTTCTTGGAGATCTTTTCCAGTCATCACAGGGAATGAGTATACCTCTTAAAAACAACAAAACAATCCAAGGCAGGCTTCTGACTAGAAGGTAACTTGGACTTCAGAGTTGTTGTCTAAAAAGAGGTGAGTAGAACAGGAAATGCCTGGATGGACCACCCTTCCCAGATGTCTGCTGTGGTGGATGCTTGACTCTGGTCAAGGCAAAGCAGGAGACCCAGCTTTTGTTTTCATAATAACCTTAGTATTCCTGGCAGATAGGCACATAGTTTCATATAAATAACTCTTCAGTGGCATGAAGGATACATCAGTCCTGCCTTTCATGCAAGAGTCCTGGGTTCGAATTCCAGATAGTATATGAGCTTTGTGCAGCTGTTGCTATGGTGCCGAACAGGTTTCATCAGTTTCCAGTTAAAAAAAAAACCCCAAAAAACAGCCAATGAAAACCCTAAGCTCACAGCAGTCTGATGTGCAGTTGTGGCTGTAAGGCTGGATGGAGTTGTCCCATGTGCACAATGTCTTCACAAGGTGAGGGCCTGTGGACAGCAGGGCAACAACCGACTCATGCACACAATGACAGGAGTACAGAGTGGCAAAAAAGCAAGTCTTTAAACAACAACAAATTAGCAGAAGCTAGGAATCAGAATCCTCCTACAGAACAGCAAGCAGAGAAATTGATTCCTGCTGGGATCTAACTGGGAGGCTTTCTCAAAGAGCTTCTCCTAACTTAAAGGGTCTGTAAGGCAATGAAGCTCAGACTTTTCCACATCCACCACAGCCATCACGTAACATGAGCACTGGCACTTCAAACCATGCACTGGGTCCAGGAAGTGGCCTTATGCTATTTCTTTTCCTTAACGGAGACACAAGAAATTATCAGAAGGCAAATTCAAACTCACACCACAGAAAAGTAAAAACAAAACAATCCTATCAGTGGGAGGAGATTAACATCCAATCTAACTTACAAAGAAAACAGCTTGTCCAATGGCTTGAATGGGCCTTGGAAGGAAGCGGAAAGAAATCCAGATGGTGCTTACCTGAGCACTTGTACCTCTTCTGCTGAATTGTGTACTTCGTCCTGGAGGCGGAGCCAGCGCAGACAGGCCCTCAACTCACACTGCTCCTGGGCTTCCAGAGGGGATAGCTGCTGGGCCACAGACAGACACACAGACACAGAGACCCAAAACACCTTAATCATTGCCTTCCATGGCTGGGCAAGAGTTGTCCTATGCAATGGCCAGCTTTGTTTTTTAATTTCCCTGCCAGGAAAGTCAGGGTCCCAGAAGTCTTTGCTTCTTACTCTGAGGTCAGTGGACAGTAGCAAGCCAGCCAGTCTGGAAGAGGCCATGACCCTACCCCCTGCTGTACATGCCTGACCTGGGAGCTGACCTTTCCAGGGACTCTTTTCAGGTTTTGTCTTTCTGTACTGGGTGCGGATGGTCACTCTTAGTTTTATTAAGAATTATTTACAGTGAGACTTGTTAATGAAACACAGATAATTCTGTGGCATATAAACAGAAAGACTTTACTGCCTAGACTAATTTTAGGGAGGAACAGGCTGCTGAGACCCTATGTCCAAGGGGTCACTGGCTGACAATGCAATATAGAAAGTAGACTAAATGACTTTAATCTCTATATTGTTGTTGTTATTAAGTGCCATGAAATTGTAGACGACTCATAGCGACCCTATGAATGAAAGAACTGGATACTTGTATAAATTTCATCGTTTCTCCAAGTTCATAGGGTTTCTGGAGTCAAGCTACTTCAGAAGTGGATGTCACTCCTGCTTTCAAGCTTGTTTTAATCGGGAAACTCCACCAAACACTTTTCACCATGGGTAACCATTATTGCATTTGACACATCAGTGTCATAGCATTTAGCATCACAGCAACCACGAGTTATCTCTGTACAGCAAATGGACATTACAGTATGCCATTTATGGGCAAAGAAACCCTAGGGGCACAGTGGTTGAAACTCAGCTGTAAACCCCAAAATCAGGGCCTAATTCAACAGCTGCTTCATAGAGAAAGATGTGACAATCTACTTCTTTAGGGTAAGAATTCTTCTGGAGTTCCTCAGTCATACAATGGCTAACATGCTGTTAATAGAAAGGATGGTGGTTTAAGGCCACTTTAGAAGAACACACTTAAAGCTCAGAAAGGTATTATCCCACAGAAAGTATAGTAAGACATTAAACTTTTACTGAATGAATTCACATCCAGCTCCACAAGCCCAGGAAGGACTCCCAGGAGAGCAAGTTTCCCACTCCATAGGTAGGATACTTAAAGCCTGCAAATAATCACCACCATCATAAAGGCAAAGAACTGTCAGCAACCTACACACACACACACACACACACACACACACACACACAACCCCCAGCATAACACATATCAAGAAAAAAAATCACATAATATTAAGAAAGCACCAAGCAGCTTAAAACATTGTGAGAAAACAAAAAAAGCCTTCCCCTAAAGAGGCAGAGCATATTGCAGACCCAAAGAGTAACCCAGAGACAGGGAGACAGAAGAAATACATTGACTTGGAATCATATGAACAGGTAGAGAAGAAGGTGCAAATGATGGAAGAAAGAATGAAAATAATAAATAAAATCAATACTCCATCGACAAGGAAAAAGAAGAAAAATACTGATGTGAAGTTATATGAACAGCTACAGAAGAAGGCGCAAATGATAGAAGAAAGAATGGAAACCACACACTAAAGCAAATACTCTGGAGCCAATGAGTCAAAAGAAATATACTGATGCAGAGGAAAATGAACAATGATGAAAAAACTTGCAAAAGATGTAATAAATAATTGAAGCTATAGATAAAGAGGTACAAGAACTGAAAAAAATCACAAGACAGAGAGAACATAGCCAACACAGTACTGGAAATGATAGGAAAACATAAAAATTTAATCCAGATTATCAAGACTGAAATGGCAGACATATTCAACACAGGGAAGGAACAAAAGAACAGAATGGAAGAGATGGAACAGAGAGTCAGAAAGGTACATCTCAAAGGCATCAATTCTCCTTCTATCCTCCTTAGTCATTGTCCAACTCTCTGAGGCATAACAAGTGATAGCAAAGACCATGGCCTGTATCAGACGCACCTTAGTCTCCAAAGAGACACCATTGCTCTTCAGTACTTTGGAGAGGTCCCTAACAGCAGACTTCCACATGGCAATATGTCTTCTAATTTCCTGGCTGCTGATGCTGAGAATGTTGACTGTGGAACCAAGCAAACTGAAGCTGTGAGCAATCTCAATCTCTTCACCATCCATCCTGATACTGCTAACTGGCCCAGTGGTGAGAATCTTTGTCTTCTTGATATTGAGTCTCAACTCATATTGGAGGCTGCAGTCCTTAACCCTCTGCAGCAAATGCGTCAGGTCCTCCTCAGTTTCAGCAAGCAGGGTTGTGTCATCTGCATATCACAGATTGTTGATTGATCTTCCACCAATCTTGACCCCACATTTCTCCTCATAGAGCCTAGCCTCCCAGATAATCTGTTCTGCATAGAGGTTGAAAAGGTATGGCGACAGAACACATCCCTAGCGTACACCCTTCCCAATTTTGAACCATGCAGTGTTTCCTTGCTCTGTTCTGACGACTGTCTCTTGGTCGAAGTATAGGTTTTGCATTAGCACTATCAAGTGTTCTGGGATTCCCATTCTTCTCTGAGTCAGCCACAGTTTGTTATGATCCACAAGTCAAACCCCTTTGCATAGTCAATGAAATACAGCTATACATTCCTCTGGTATTCCCTGCTTTCAACTAAGATCCATCTAACATTAGCTACAATATCCCTAGTACTGTGACCCCTTCTAAACCCAGCCTGGACTTCCGGCAGTTGTCTGCTGATGTGTTGTTCCGGTCGGTATTATATAGAACAGTGAAATCCACATTCAAGAAACTCAGTGAACCCCAAACAGACTCAAAAGAAAAACATCAAGGCATATCATAGCCAAATTCTCAAAAGATAAGGATAGAATACTGAAAGTAGCTTGAGGAAAGCAAATTGACACTTATAAAGGAGAACAAATTGGAATAAGTTCTGATTTTTCATGAAAGCCAAAAAGACAATGGGATGGCATATAAAGAAGGCTGAAATAACTGCCAGTCAAGGATCCTGTACCCAGCAAAGCCGATCTGAAAATACAAAGGAGAAATTAGGTCATTTGCAGAAAAGCAGGGCCTTAAGTAATTTGTGAAAACAAAACAAACTCAACTAGAAATTCCAAGGGAAGTCCATCCATCACAGAGAGAAAAGTGGATGAACCATAATACCCAGAAACAATAGCAGAATAAACAGCAAAATGGCAGTGGTAGATCCTGGCCTGTCAATAATCACACTTAGTGTGTGAATGGATTAAATGTACCAATCAAGAGGGGGGGAAAGTAGCAGAATGAATTAAAAAACCAAAGCCCATCAATATGTTGTCTACAAGAGACACATTTTAGAAACATGGAAAAAGAGAGATTAAAAAACAGAGGCTGGATAAAATTTGTCAAACAAAAAACACCCAAAAAGGAGCAGAAGTGACAATACAAATCACTAATAAACTGGGATGAGTACAATCTGTAGTATTTGTCCTATTTTAGCCATTACCTTAGCTCCCTCTGGGTTCAACTACCTTGTTTGCAAATTCGTATTCTTGCAAATTATCAATGCCTGTGGGACAAGAGAGGATAAAAAAGAGGACAAAAAAGGATTAAGAGACAGAGTGCTTTCCCGCTCTGAGCAGCAAGACTTGAGGGAGATTGGAGCAAGACTCTGGTGAGAGTGAGACCATGTATGGAGCAGAGACCGTGGCACGGTGTAACCAGAGGAGCTGAGATAAAGTCCACAGTTAAAGGTTTTGCTGTTCTTGCCAGATGATTGAAGGAAAAGCTGAATTATAAATGCTCTGAGGCAAATTTCGCTAGATGATCTGGATTTGACTGCTGAACTGAAACCAGGACTTTTACTAATTAAGGAATTGTGTTTTTCTGTTAATCTTGTTTGAAACTGCTGGACTGATATGGTGATATATTCTTTGCCTCTCCCACTTCCCAAACTATTTCCCTAATAAATCTCACTTTTGGTATTATAATTGTGAATAAAGTCTGTGAGTCAACAATAAATACATGAACTCTTACTGCTGGTGTGGCTCTAGAGGCAATATAGGGTTGGGCTGTGGGCTTTTTATCTGCTTTCTGCTCTGTGGCAGTGAAGGGCTATGCTATTCTCACACCCTCTGGCCCTTTCAGAGAGACGCTCATGGCTCTGTGCCCCATGTCTCTTTTTCTGCTCTTTTTACACCACCATAAAGGGTAGGAAGGGCACGATATAATGCTTAAAGGCATAGTAAATGAAGAAGACATAACCTTGGACATCTGTGCACCAAAAGACAGAAATGAAAAATACATAAAACAATAGATAACAGATCTAAATAAAGAAATAGACAACATTACAGTAGTGGTAGGAGACTTGAAAACACCATCCTGACCAGAAGATACATCAACTAAAAAGAATTTAACAAAGATGCAGAAGATCTAAATGATATAATCAGCCAACTTGATGTTGTAGTTGGATTCAGAGTACTGCACCCAACTAAGAGTCAATTTACTTTCTTTATAAAATGCATATGACACATTCTCCAGAATGGATCAAATATTGGGGCACAAAAACAAGCCATAACAATTTAAAAATATAAAAATAATACAAAGTATCTTTTCAGACAACAATGCCACAAAACTAAAAATTAACAAGAGAGTAAAGCTCATAAAACCACTCATTTGGAATCTACATAATCCCCTCTAGAACAATATTTGGTTACAGAAGAAATAAAAAAATGAAATTTAAAAAGTTCCTGAAAATAGTGTTAATGAAAATAAAACATATACAAAAATCTCTGGAATACAACCCCTTCCTGATAAAGACAACTCAGCAAAATTGGAAGAGAAGGCAATTTCTTTAACATAGTGAAAAGTACATATGCAAAACCAAAACCCAACATCATTCTCAAAGGAGAAAGACTCTAAAAGCATTTTCCTTACGAATAGGAACCAAAGATGCCCACTGTCACCACTTCTATTCAATATGGTATTGGAAGTACTTGCTAAGATAATATGATAAGAGAAGGAAATAATGGACTTCAGAGCAGCAAAATGATGGTTAAACTATCATTATATGCAGGCGATATGATACGGTACAGAGGAAATCCCAGAGACTTAACAAAAAACTGTTAGAGTTAGTAGGCCAATTTAGCAGAGTGGCAGGAAGATCAATATCCAAAAATCAGTGGCATTCCACAATGTAACAAAGAGAACTCAGGGAAGGAAACCAAGAAAGCAATACCATTTACAATAGCCAACCACAAATTGAGATACTTGGGAGTGAACCTAACCAGAGATACAAAAGACCTATGCAAAGAAAACTACAGAACAGTTCTGCTAGACACAATAAAAGACCTTAAGAAATGGGAAAGTGTTCCCTGTTCATGGATAGGAAGAGTCAATATTGTGAAAATGACAATCCTACCAAAAGCAATCTATATGTTCAAAGCAATCCCAATACAGACAAATTTATTTTTCTATTTTAATGAAAGTTTACAGACTTAGGGTTTCCAGAAGACATAGAAGATTAAAACTTCTGATTTAAATATAATCTCATTATTTAAAAATAAAATCACAGTCAACATTACTCTAAATGGAACCATAAAGGAGGGCTGCATGTACTGTAGGCTAACTTTTGATTGAAGTCTCTGTTCAAATGTTCACTCATCTAAAGGCCTTCTCTAAACATCACTCAAATACCACTCTCTTCCATCACTCACTGCAGGCTTCATATTTTCTTCATAATCCTCCTCATTACTGCCAGACATATACTAGATTATCTAATTGTCTACTCTCTCCTGTCTCTAGGCTGTGATCCTTACAGGGACCAGAGATGCCCTCCTTGTTTTTGTTGCTCTATCCATGATCAGTAGGATAGTGCCCAGCAACCAACGGAAGCAGGTGCCCCTGGGAGAACTCAAACCTCCCAACTTTCAATTAACGGCCCAGTGAATTAACGGCACAACCCCAGGACTCCTAGTTCAACACATATTTGTGGGTTTTTGTTTTTATTTTATTATTGTGTGTGTGTGTGTGTGTGTGTGTGTGTGTGTGTGTGTATACAGTCAAATCGGATCTGACTGGTACAGCCCCTCCTACTCCAGCAAAGCATTTGGTGGATTTGAACCGCACATCTCTGGGATTGCAGTGCAGCTTCTTGCCACTAGGCCACCAGAGGTCCCTTAATACATATTTGTTGAATGGATAAATGAAGAAAACTTGATACCAGACAACGAAATGCTTTGAGTCACCTTGTACTTACCTGCTGTGCTTCAGTCCAAAATACATCTTCCAAGTGAGTGGCAAATCCTTCACTCAACCACTCCTCTGTCCAGTCCAGGGCCCCAATGGCAAGACCAAACCAGGAGTGAGCAATTTCATGGCAGAGGCGTGTCCCACACAGGTGGCTGCCTCCAGTCAAGGTGCTCTGCGAGAGGAAGAAGAGGTGTGGACTGTGGACAACAGAGGACAAAACACACAGAATCTTGTTAGAGCTTGTCTGTGGGGCTTCTCCAGTGGGTGGCTTTTTTTAGACAGGCAAGTCTTATTATCATGTGCATGTTAGGTCTTGACCGATAGGCTTACAGCTTAGGTGCTTTCAGAGGTAAAACTGCAGTTTAGGTGTCTGGCAGAGAGTCAAGTTACTGTTTCTGCCAAGTAGTTGTCTCCATCATCAAACAGCTATTAACTGTAATAAGTAACCTGCTTAGTTTTACTCTGAAAAAAATTACAAGGCTCATGGAAGCATTTATTGTAAAAATTATACTCTAAAGGAAGGGCAGGTGAGAGAGCAAGACCAGGTTGTCAAGGGAGTGTTTCATGAAGCCAAAATCTGGAGCCGCTAAAAACAAAACTAGCAGCCATATGAAAAGATTGGGGACACTAAGAAGAATGGCTTTCTCTTTCACTGCTCCACAAATTGCTTGTCTGTCAGATACTCCTCTAAATCTGAACATTCAGATTAAGACAGACTAGGAAGAAGGACTGGCCACCCACTTCTGAAATAGCAGGCCTCTGAAAACCCTATGCACAACAGAACACACGCAGAATAACAGAAAGGGCAACCTAGGTAGAACTATCAAGTATGGAAATACAAAGGAGGAGGAACAGTTGTAAGCAGACCCTAGTGAATGGAACATGGAATGTGAGAGCCATGAATGCAGGAAAATTAGAAATTGTTAAGAAAAAAATGGAATGCATAAACATTGACATATTAGGCATTGGAGAAATGAGATGGACTGGCATGGGGCATTTTGAGTCAGATGACCATATGATATATTACTCTGGAGATAGTAAGTAAGTAAGCCAAGGCTGCTTGCAGATTTCCCTTCTGATTCCTAAAACTACCATCAAAGAAAATCCTGCTTGTATTTCCAAAACTTCATCTGTTAAATTGAGAGAACGGAAAAGTGGGCATGTACTGAGCTGACTACCTTCAGCTTTCATGTAAAAATATAACAGTGCAGGCCTCAAAATGCAAAAGTAACATGGGTCTTTGGGAGGGTCTGTCAGAAATAACAGAAAGTAGAAGTGGAATTGGAACATTTAAGGAGTGCAAAAATGGTGCAAAAGGCTAACACACATGGTGGCTAATGAGAACATCTAAAGTTTAAGACCATATAGTGTTTCCTCAGAAGAAAGACCCTCCAAAACCCCAGCCAGTAACAATCTTGTGGAGGACAGTTCTATTGTCACATGAGGATGTTTGCCTTTAATTTGCTCAACAACTGGCTTGGTATTTTGGGGAGGAGGGTATTCAGGTCAGTCTGTACAACAGCACAGTGTATACAGAAACTGCCAATGTTGTTGTGTGCTGTCTAGTAGGTCTGATTCATATCAACCCTAGATGACTGAATTGAACTGCCCTATGGGGTGTCCCCAGGCTGTCATCTATGGAAGCAAACCACCAGGTGGCTTTCTACTGTAGAGTCGTCACTTGCTCACTCAAACCACTGGCCTCTGGGTTAGCCAACAGATAGCTTAACTATTGTACCACTGGGGTACACTGCCAACACTATTTTAGAGCACTAGGCAAAGGTTAAAAAGGGAAACAAAACAAGGAATTAGAGAGAAACTGAAAAGTACAGATGTTGGGTTCCCCTTCCAGAGAAAGTTGCCCCTACAGAATGGAGAATGGTGCAACTTGGCCTTTTCGAGTAAACAACTTCTTGGTCTGACATGTGCAACACTACAAGGAAAAGCCACAGAAATTCACCAAGTAAATAACATTCCAGACATACTGTTGGCAGGACTCCATCTTTTTGGCTAAAGTAAAACAGAAGTAGCTTCAGGCTTTATAAACAGTATCAGAAACAAAGCTGCATTGGAAGCTTCCCCAGCCAGCAACAGAGTTGGTACACATGCACTTACAGAGATTCTATCACCAACTCACCAAGGCTGGACATATTATGGGACCACAGCAACAATGTTCATGAAGAAAAAAGCCCAGAATGGTCTGTTGGCTCTTTCGTCCTAGCTAAATCTCATAAAATACACTAATACACAGTCAAAGTCTGCACAAATCTGAAAGAAGGAAGAGAAGCAGGCAAGGATGTGTATTCCCTTTCTTGCCTCTCATTTTCTCCCCTCCCCAGCTGTCAGTACAATGGAGGCACCATTACCCTGGTCTTAGTGCATGGCTGAAGCTTTGGCATTGCTGGAGTTTAAGCTCAATTTCCCTTCTTTGGGCTTTCTTTCTTAGGTGAGGGATAAATGTATTTGGAGAGAATGGAAGTTCAAACATTCTCTTGACTCAGAAGAAAGTGTGTAGAACTACACAGAAGTGGCCCTGTTTCTCCCAGAGAAACAATTTCCCAGCTGAGCAGCTGACCCCAACTCTTCACTGCAGCCTGGTTTGACTTCTAAAGTTAGGACATACTGGGTGCTCAACTCTGTTTAGGTTTCTTCCTTCAAACAAAATTAAAACACTGAGTCCAGTTTTGGAGGAAACCTTTTTTCAAGTTTTTCTTTTTAAATAAAATCCTGACATAAAAAGACTGATAGGATTTTCTTCAAAGGATAATTTCTTTTTCTACCCTAAATGTCTGAATTTCTCATGTAAAATAGAATGTTGAAAGTTCTTACTTTATATTTTAATTTTTTCAAAAACATTGAATAAGGAAAATAATGTTCTTATGCTTACCTCAAGGAATGGCATTAGTCTTTCCCCAAAAGCATCACTTATTTCATGTCCACCCGCAGAGCTGAATGAGCTCTATCTCACCTTCTTCTACCTTAACCTTAGGGAGCTGGTGACATAGCCCCTAGGTAGTCCTTGAAGTTGTGCTGCTAATGCCTCTGTTGGTTTGAATCAACCAGCAGCTACGTGGGAGAAAATATGGGCAATCTCTTCTCATGCAATTTAGTGTCAGAAATGGCAGGTCAGCTATGAGTAGAAGGCAATGAATGAGTGACTGCTTTTATCCTTTATTCCTGCATCTCACCCACCCTGGACTTTTCAGAGTCCTATTTATGGTCACCTAGCAGCTGTGCTCTTGTCTCCTTGACAAGGCCCATTTTTTAAAATAATTAATTGTTTTATTAATTTTTATGAACGTTTAAAGAGATTTTGGATTTCCATTCATTCATTGTTGCACTTTTCTCTCTGTCCACCCCTCCCCTCTTGTTCGGTCCTCTCTTTGAAAAGTAAAAGAAAAATTCTCTCATTAGTATACAATCCCCCCACCCCCACCCCAAGTACACTCCACTATGCAACCTTTATTATGGACTGTTATTATGTCCATAATACTCAATCATATATTGCTTTTAAACTGTTCTCTCACTCATCTTTTTCAATGCAGTATACATAATTTATCCAATTTTTCTCAATCTCACCCCAACCCTGATGTCAGTCCCGTTCTACAGCAGTGGAACCATGTAGTATTTGTCTTTTTGTGACAGAGATATTTCACTCAGTATAATGTCCTGCAGGGTCACCTACTTTGAATAATATTGCATGAGTTCCTTGCTTTCCAATGCAGCATAGTATTCCATTGTGTAAATAAACCAGAGCTTCTCTATCTATTCATTTGTTGAAGGGCACTTAGGTTGTTTCCAACTCTTTGCTATTGTGAACAAAGCCGAAATAAACATGGGTGTGCATATATCTGCCTGGGTGGAAGTTATGCTTTCTTTAGGGTAAATTCCCAGTAGTGGAATTGCTGGGTAAAATAGTATTTCTATTTGTAACTTTTTGAGAAAGCATCAAAGAGCCACCCATAGTGGTTGTACCATTTTACACTCTCACCAACAGTGAATAAGGGTTCCAGTTTCTCCACAACCTCGCCAGCATTTCTTTTTTGCTGCTCGGTTAAAGTCTGCTATTTTTACTGGGGTGAGATACTATCTCATAGTTGTTTTGATTTGCATCTCTCTTAGAGTCAGGGATTTTGAACATTTCTTCATGTATTTGTTGGCCATCTGAATGTCTTCTTTAGTGAAGTGTCTGTTCATATCCTGTGCCCATTTTTCAATTGGGTTATTTACCTTTATCTTGTTGTAGTGCTCGAGTATTTTATAAATTCAAGATATAAGTCCCTTATCTGACATGTCATTACCAAATATTTTTTCCCAATTTGTGGCTTCCCTTTTTACTCTGTTGGAGAGATTTTTAGATGTGCATAGGGATTTGATTCTTAGAAGGTCCCATACATCTATTTTATCCTCTCTTGGCTGTAGATTTTTCAGGATGCTTGGAAGACTGTTTATGTTGCGGATTAGGACTTCTAGAGTTCTTCCAAGCTTTTCTTTAATGAAATGCACAGTCCTTGGTTTTAGTCCTAGGTCCATGATCCATTTTGAGTTGGTTTTTGTATATGTAGTGAGGTGTGGATCCTGCTTGAGTTTTCTACAGGTAGTTTTCCAATTTTGCTAGCACCATTTGTTAAAAAAGTTGTCATTAATATTGCATGGTGCCACTGTTGTAAAATGGGACTGATATCAGGGTTGGGGTAAGACTGAGAAAAACTGGATCAATGGTGTATACTGCACTGAAACAGATGAGGGAGTGAATAATTTAAAAGCGATCTATGATAGGGTCTTATGGTTATCACAAGAGTCCACAATTAAGGTTTCATAGTGGAATGAATGTACTTGGGATGGTGGGAGGGGTGCGGGGGTATTGTGTACCAGGGAAGGAGTGTTTCTTTTACTTTTGAAAGAGAGGAGCGAACCGGGGGGGGGGGGGGGGTGGCAGGAGAGAAGTGCAGCAATGAATTAATGGAAATCCAAAATCTCTCTAAAAGCTCATTAAAATAATTTTAAAAAAAGGTTGCCATTTCCCCACTTAACTGATTTAATCTCTTTGTCAAAAATCAATTGACCATAGGTAGATGGGCTGATTTATGGATTTTCTTTTCTATTCCATTGATCTATATGTCTATCATTGTACCAGTACCATGCTGTTTTGACCACCACAGGAGTGTAGTAGGCTTTGAAATCAGGGAGTGAGATGCCTCCTACCTTATTTATCTTTTTAAGGAGTGCTGACAAAGCCCATTTTAAAACACAGGTTTCTTTTCTTTTTCTCCTCTATAAGAGCCTGTGTCAACGGTCTCTATGAATGTTAAATTGCCAACTTATTATTACAAAATATGGAAGACAATTATTTCAATGGCCTTTATTCTAAAATCATTTCTGGTTGGTTTTTTTGTTGTTGTTGTTTTTTCTTATTACAGAGTTTTCCCCATTTTCTGAAATAGGGCAGTAGAAGCAGGGAAGTAACATTATCCATCTTTCCAATCTGCCAACCCTCTTGGTGGTATTGTCAATAATAAATTCTCCTTTGTTCCCGTGGCCCAAGGAGGGCAGGACACGTGTGCTTCCCCCCTTCTCAAGAGACCCCTGCATGGTGGCCTGCTAGACAAATGTCAAGTGCTATACCTGTCTATCAGCAGCTTGCCCTTCAAAGTTAAAGATAACATGTCTGCTCCAAAAAGAGTTTCTCATGATTGTATGCCGACCCACCTAGATTAGAACACTATGCTCCTTTATTTGAAATACGGTTTTAGCAGAGGAGGAGTGCCCTCATTACTCTCAGGAACTGCTCCAACACTCCAGGAAAAATTCAATTTGGAGCGGAAATGGAAAATTTAATCAGATTTTAAGTAAGGGCTGGGCTTTGATTTATTTCTGCGTTTTCAGGGAGATAGAATTGTTTGGCTCATCTTGTGCTCAGGGAATGATACACTTTGAACTGGCTCCAACTAGAAGCTGTTACCAAAGCAGGCAACACAGGCAGAATCACTAAGAGCTCCCAAGCCATCCCTCCCATTATCCTAAGACAGACTCTAATTCCCCAAACATGGTAGTGGGAAGCTTACAAGAAATATTTATCTTTACCAAACTGGAACATCTTGTGGGTTAAAAGTTTTCCCTAATTCCAGCAGTATGTGGACTCCAATGGTCCATTATAGAGAAGAAGGAAAATCTTTGAAAGGAAAACTACAGTCCCTTTTCTCCAAAGGCAAGCTGGTAGACTCTTAAAGAGACTTTGGGGTAAGTGAAAGCAACTTTTGCCTGGACAATTTGATTACCTGCTAATTTCTTCCTTTTCAATCTGTATGCAGAACAGATCATCCCAGACACTGGGCTGTGTGAGGAGGAATGTGGCATCAGGATTCGTGAAAGAGTCATCAATAACCTGCGTTATGCAGATGACACAACCCTGCTTGCTGAAACTGAGGAGGACCTGAAGCACTTGCAGCAGAAGGTCAAGGACTGCAGCCTCCTATATGGATTGAAGCTCAACATCAAGAAAACAAAGATTCTCATCACTGGGCCAATTGGCAGCATCAGTATGGATGATGAAGAGATTGAGATAGTTAACAGTTTTAGTTTGCTTGGCTCCACAATCAACACTCTTGGTAACAGCAGCCAGGAAATCAAGAGATGAATTGCATTGGAAAAGTCGGCTCTGAGGGACCTCTCAAGAGTACTGAAGTGCAGCGACGTCAGGCTGGAGACTAAGGTGCGCCTGATCTGGGCTATAGTCTTCGCAGTTACGTGCTATGCATCAGAGTTGGACAGTGAATAGGGCTGATAGAAAGAGAATTGATGCCTTTGAGCTGTGGTGCTGGAGAAGAGTGTTGAATATACCATTGACTGCTAGGAGAACAAACAGGTTTGTCCTGGAGAGGGTGAAGCCAGAATGTTCCCTGGAGTCAAGGATTCTGAAACTTCGCCTGACATACTTTGGGCATGTTACAAGGAGGGACTGGTCCTTGGAGAAGAACATCATGTTTGGCAGATTGGAGAGGCAGTGAAGGAGAGGAAGACCTTCAATGAGATGGATCGATTCTGTGACTGGAGCGGTCAGAATAAGTGTGTTTGAGATGGCTCGGTTGGCACAGGATAGAACAGCGTTTAGAGCTCTTGTACACAGGGTCGCTATGAGTCGCAAATGACTCGATGACACATAACAACAACAATAACAACAGCAATTTCTTATGGAGAACTGAAAAGCAAAGTCATGGTACCCGGAGCAATCTGAAGGGGAGAACTGATCCTTGCCAGACCACCTACAGAACACTCAGTTTTCCCTTTCCTTTCCCCAGGTGCAAGGAAGTAATAGGGTGAAGTGACAGATTTCAGCATTCCATCCAGTGTGCTGAATCAAATGTACAGCTCCTGCCCCTTTATCTTGCCAATGGAACCTTTTTGTTCCTTCTTTCCAAGATTCATCTTGTGGTCTAGATGACCTCCCTTCTGGCTCCACAGAAAAGAGTGCCCTTTCATGTCTCTCGTCTGGCATCTACTGTACCTAACGTGTGTAAACTTTAAATTGGAGATTGCAGGGTATGTGGAAATATTATTTTGGGGATGTGGGGCTTTCCGTAGTCTGAGATGGGGAAAAAATTCCAAAACCTTGATGAAAACACTCTATCTGGTCAATGTAGCAAGCAGAAAAGGGGATCTCACTTAGAGGGGAAAAGCAGGGCAGTGCAGCTGGCTAACACACTCTGCCACTGCTGTAAGGGTGAAGGTTCAAGTCCACCACGAAGGACCTTATGATAAAGACTTGTCTGAAAACCAGTCACTGAAAACACAATTTTACCCACAGAAGGTTGCCATAAATCATGGCTGTTCTAATAGCAAGTAGACAATGTGTGTTTTCCTCTCACAATTCAGAGTAGCAAACAGACTGCTAGGGCACTGCAGCATGGAGCTCCTGAGGAAGACTTAAGGGCCAGCCCTGCAGATACCTGGGGTGTCAAGCTGTTAGGCACTGTGTGTGTCATATGTCATTTTCATTTCATCTACCTATGAAGCAGATTTTATTTATTCTCATTTTACAAATAATAAATGTGAAGTACCTTAAGACTAAGTGAATGGCCCAAATCACAGAGCTGGCAAGCAATAAGCCAATACTGGAATTTACACAGTCTTAACTTCCATATGCTCTGTCACTGGGGCAACACAGGTGACTTTGGGGTGTCTGTTCCTGCCTGCCTAGGTAACAGTGGTCATGATATTCCTGTTCTAGGAGCTCCACATTCTGTGTCCACCCATGGGAAGCCCCTCACCATGCCCCTGCACTGTATCATGGCCTGAATGGCTTGAGGACATCAATTCCACTCCTTCCTGTTTGGATAGGTAGAGAGCCTCCAAGTGTGATAAAAATGGGAAGACTGGAGTGGAATAAAGACACAGAGTTATCACTGCCCCAACTACTGCGACCAGTGTCCCTACAGAGCCCACAAGGCCTGCCTCTTCATATCTATCCAGGGCTTGGAGGAAGCTCCACCAGATGCAAGGACATACACCTCAGTCTTTGGGATGTGATTCTGGAGCTCATGAAGGGAGATGAGTCATCTGTCTCCCCCAGCCTCTACTTCTTACCATTTCTGCTAAAACCCGATGCCTTTTCCAAATTGTTATTGTTGTTATTATGTCAGAACCTACTCCTACTTGGCCCTCCTGTGAGTTTTCAAAGGCAATTTAATTACACAGGAGGAAAGCAGCTGGTGGATTAAAACTGCACGCCTCTGGGTTGGCAGTACATCTTCTAAGCCACTGGAGGTGGAGCAGCTGAAAGTAGGTCCCAAAGTCAATGGGACATGGGAATAAAGTAAGTAACAAAGTGAGGGACAAGGGAACAGTAAAAATACATAGAAAAAGGAAGGAAGGAAGAAAAATAGAAATAAGTAGCTAACAAAACAAAGAAATGGTTAAGAAGAAATACAAAAGCAACAGGAAGAGAAAAATAAGCTGACAATTTGCATACGAAATATTTAGGAATATCTTTTACTGCATAACTTCCCTCCTACTTCCTTGACTCCAGTTCAATTTCTGGAAGCTTCTGGTCCCCACCAAACAGATTTGATTGTCTTGCTTCTGAAAGAGACAGAAGTAGTGGAGTTCACACTTCATTGATGCCACCTGTCCCTTCATCCAAAGTGAGAATGTGAACTCAGCATGAGCAAAACTCTGAGTTTTTATAGTGAATCTTCTGGTTTTCAAATGGTGGCACAAATATTTTTAAATATACTATGCTAAGACAAGTCTTTGACAGAAGATCTTGCCAGTGCAGTCTTTGATACTTATTCTATTCATTTCTTACCTGTTGCACCATGGATGTTGACTATGGAGCCAAGCAAAATGAAATCGACACTTTTCTCCATCTATCATGACGTTGTCTATTGGCCCAGTGGTGAGGAATTTTGTTTCCTTGATTTTCAGGTATAATACATATTGAGATATATTTTGTCTTTGACCTTCTGCAGAAAGTGCTTCAAGTGCTTTTCACATTATTCAAGCAAGGTTGTGTCATCTGCTTAATGAACATTGTTGATGAGTCTTCCTGCAATTCGGATACCACATTCTTCTTCATGAAGTCCAGTTTCTTGAATGATTTGCTCAGCATTCAGACTGAATAGGTAACAGAGGAAGGATACCTCCATGACATACTGTTTCTGATTTTAAATCATGAAGCATCTTGACTTACATATAGGTTTCACATGAGCACAATCAAATGTTGTGGGATTCTTCTCAATGTTATCCACAATTTATGATCCACATAGTCAGATGCCTTTATATAGTCAATATAGCATAAGCAAGCATCTTTCTAAAGTGCTAAAAAGCAATGAGCCAGTTTAAAGACTAAGATGCACCTGATTATATCCATGATGAATAAGGATGGCAGGAAAAAGCCATGCCTTTGAACTGTGTTGAAGAAGAGTATTGAATATCCTGTGTCTTGCCAAAAGAACATACAAGTGTGTCTGGCAAGCAAGTACAATCTGGATGCTCCTTAAAGGCTGGGATGGTGAAACTTCATTTCATATACTTCAAACATGTTCTCAGGAGGGACAAATCCTTGGAAAAAGTCATGCTGGGAAAGGTGGAGGACCTGAGAAAGACCCCCAAATGTGTTGGTATGCCACAGTGATTATAACAACGGGCTTACACATATCATAAATAATAAAGTTGGTGTAGGACAGGGTAAGGATCATAGGATAGCTATGAGTTGAGGTAGACTCGATGGCACCTTACAACAGAAATAAGGCAAACAAACCTGTTGACAGGAGCTATATATATATATTGATTTCTAGTAATTTTTAACCATTATCTTGGGAGAAGCACTCATGGTTTCTAGTCCACACTGAGGTATTTCTGTTGTTAAGTACAATAGCTCTGAACCCTGCCTATCCTGAGCCAGTCTCACTGATTCCAACATACCTAACCCCACTGTCCCAGGAACTGTGTCAATCTATCTCATCCAGGGTCATCTTCTTCACTGTCCCTCCACCTACCAAGCATGATGTCCTTCTCCAAGGACTGGTCCCTCCGGTCCACATGCCCCAAATATGAGAGATGGAGTTTCAGAATCCTTGCCACTATGGAGAAACTTGGTTTCACCTTCTTTAAGGCAGAATTATTTGTTCTGGCTCTTCATGGTATGTTCAATACTCTTCTCCAGCTACACAACATAAAGGCATAGATTCTTATTCTGTCATCCTTAGTAATAGTTTTGCTCTCTGATGTACAAGAAATAATTATGAAGACCATGGCCTGGATCAAGTGCACCTTAGTCTCTAGATTTACATTGTTGCTCTTCAGAACTCTGATGGGTTCCTTGACAGCAGATTTTTCTAATGCAATTCATCTTTTATTTCCTAACTGCTGGTACCAAAAGTACTGATGTGGATCCAAGCAAGTTAAGTTGGTAACAATCTCAATCTCTTCTTCATCTATCACATTGCTGCCAATTGGCCCAGTGGTAAGAATCTTAGTTTTCTTTATGTTGAGCTTCAATCCACATTGGAGACTGAAGTCCTCAGGTCATCTTCAATTTAAGCAAGCATGTTTTTTTATTTGTAATGCAGGTTGTTAATGAGTCTTCCTCCAATCCTGATGCCTCATTCCACCTCATAAAGTACAGTCTCCCAAATGATCTAATCAGTATGTTTATTGAAAAGGTATGGAGACAAGATGCATCACTGATGCACTTCCTTTCTGATTTTGAACCATGCAGTGTTTCTTTGCTCTGTTTTGATGATTGCCTCCTGGCCCAAGTAGTGCAAAAGTTCAATCAACTGTTCTGGATTCCCATTCTTCTCAAGGTTAACTATGATTTGTTGTGACCTACCCAGTAAAAAGTCTTTGCATAATGAATGAAACACAGATAGACCTTACTCTGGTACTCTTTGCTTTCAGCCAAGATCCATCTGACATTGGTGAAAATGTCTCTAGTGCCTCGGCCTCTTCTAAACTCAGCTTGTATTTCTGGTAGTTCTTTGTCAATGTACTGTTCCAGTAATTTTTTTTTTTTATAATCTTCAAGAGGATTTTGCTTGTGTGTAGTATTAATGACATTGATAATTTTCACACTCTTTTGTATAACCTTTTTTTTTTGAAAGGACTACACATCACTTTTCCAGTCAGTTGGCCAGGTACTTGTTCTCCAGATTCCTTGTTGAGCACATCCAGGGCAGCATCTGTTTGCTGAAATAAGTCAACTGGTATACCATCAATTCCTGGGGCCTTGTTTTTTTGCCAATTCCTTCAGAGTAGCTTGAATTTCCTCCTTCATCACCATTGCCTCTTGATCATATATTGTTTCATTAAATTCTTCTGTGTCAATCAGCTCTTTTTTGGTACAGTGATTGTGTACTCTTTTCATCTTATTTTAAAGCTTCCTGGAACATTAAATATTCTGCCCATCCTTAAGGATTAAATGTCCAATATATGAATCTCATCATAGCTGGATGTAGTTGCTTGCAAGAGACAGGGAAGGCATAAAAGAAGAGCACACATGACAGTGGTAGCAGAGAGGAAAGAGACTGCTCATTTAGTGAGGGAGGCTAGAGATGCCAAAACATGTTTGCAAATCTTACTGTTATGTTAAATTGTTAAAAGGAAAAATGCCAACACACACAGTCCTCTTTGCCTCCAAACAGGGCTCTGGATCATACAATGTTACTTAATTTCTGTCTCGCAGGCCAGAGAGATTAACTTAGATTTCAGCACTATCAGACAGGTGGGGCAATATCCAATTGGCTGAAGGGGCTGTCGTGAACAACTAGGAAGATGTCAGGAGGTGGCGGCACCTACTGGCTCCTCTCATCTAAAATGTTAAGCAAAGCCACAAGTTAATGTCTTGTTTCTCACAGCTAAAGAATCAGAAGCAATCAAGAACCATGACTACCCTGAAATCAATTGTGCCTTGCTACCAGTACCAACTGTTCTAATCAGGACCACAATAAATTAACTTTGGGGGTATAAGAGAAAAATGTGGAAAACCTCTCAAATAGAAAAGAAAAAGACTTATTAGACTGGTTGAAACTAGCAAACTCCCTGAGTTTTAAATCTTGAACCACCACTGAAGTAATACTATACAATGCATTAGCCCAAAAAATAATGTCTATAAACTATAAGTACTGTGCTAATTTTTAAAATCATTGATATGAAACCAATCAATCAATAATGACTCTAAAACAAAGATGAGAATGTAAAAGACAAGGAAACAAGATTAATGAAAATAGATAAACCTGAACAGATATGACAATGGTGATATATCTCCAAGAATGTAACCTATGCTACTGACCTACTTGTGTAGACTTTTTTGAATATGCACAGAAAACCCAATAAAATACTATTTTTTAAAAAGAATAAGAAGTAAAAAGGATATCTGACTGAATTTACCAACTGGATTACAACTACTTTCCCTCTTTGAATCAGTCTCTAGATTCTCACAGATAAAGAAATACTTTGTTTTTTTAAAAAAAGTTATTTAACAACAAGACCCCAAAATAGAAAACTATAGGCCAATATCTCTTATGAACATAGATGCACAAATCCTGAATAAAATACTGGCCAACAGATGCAATGATACATCAAAGAAATAATTCACTATGACCAAGTGGGATTCATAACAGGTATGCAAGGATAGTTCAACAAAAGAAAAACAATTAATGTAATTCATCACATTAACAAAGCAAAGAACAACAACCACATGATCCTATCAACTGATGCAGAAAAGGCCTTTGACAAAATCCCACACCCTTTCCTGATTAAAACACTCAACAAAATAGGATTAGAGGGGAATTTCTTCAACATAGTAAAAAGTATCTATGAAAACCCAAGAGCCAACATTGTTCTTAATGGAGAGAAGTTAAAGGCATTCCCTTTAAGAACAGGAACCAGGCAAGAATGCCAACTCTCACCTCTCTTATTCTATACTGTGTTGGAAGTCTTAGCGATAGCAATAAGACAAGAGAAGGAAATAAAAGGTATCCAATTTGGCAAAGAAGAGGTAAAATTTTATCTCTGTGCAGATGATAAAGGAGAGATCAGCTGGCCCAGTGGACAGAAGGTGATGCTATCAAGCTGAAGGTGGGTGACCTTCAATCTGCGACCCTTGGGCCCATCTTTCATTGTTTTTGTTCAGACATTCCTCTAGGTCGTATAGCCCTGGGGTACAAACTGCCATACAGCAGTAACTTGTGGTTGCTGTGAGGCCAAACACTGTGACACTGATGTGTCAAATGAGTTAATGGCTGGTTATCCAATGTGGACAGAGACTGGGGCGGAGCTCCCTGATTAAAACAAGCTTGGAAGGAGGAGTGGCATACACTTCCATAATAGCTTGCCTCTGGAAACCCCATGAACCTGGAGAGAGGATGAGAGACACCCAGAGTTGAGGAATCTCTTTCATAGGGTCTCTATGAGTTGCCTGCGACTTGACAGCACTTAACAACAACAACAACATGCAGATGCTATGATAGTATACTTAGAAAACCCTAAAGACTCAGCAAGAAAACTATCAGACACAGTGGACCAATTCAGCAAAATCAGTTGGATTTCTCTTACAATGACAAAGAGAATACAGAGCGGAGCTAAGAAAAACAATGCCATTCATAATAGCTAATCATAAGATAAAATACTTGGGAGTAAATCTAACCAGAAGCACAAAGGATCTATTCAAAGAAAATTAAAAAACATTATTACAAGAAATAGAAAGAGAACTGGAGGGGTGGAAGAATATCCTTGCTTATGGATAGGAAGACTCAATATTGTAAAAATGGCAATACTAGCAAAGGCAATTTACACATTTAATGCAATCCCAATATAAATATCAATCCCATTCTTCAAGGAGATGGAAAAGGCAATCTCCAGTTTCATCTGGAATGGCAAGAAGCCCGGAATAAGCAAAGCACTCCTTAAAAATAGAAGAAAGGGAGGAGACATTTCACTCCCTGATTTCAAATCCTACTACACTGCTGTGG
Organism: Elephantulus edwardii; assembly: GCF_000299155.1. Classification (NCBI taxonomy): domain Eukaryota; kingdom Metazoa; phylum Chordata; class Mammalia; order Macroscelidea; family Macroscelididae; genus Elephantulus; species Elephantulus edwardii. The sequence continues at coordinate 1,503,505 of NW_006399988.1, forward strand.
TAGTTAAGACAGCATGGTACCGGTAAAGTGACAGAAAGAAACATAGATCAAAGGAATAGAATTGAGAACCCTGAAATCAGCCCATCTATCTATGGCCAACTCATTTTTGACAAGGAGATGAAATCAGTTAAGTGGGGAAATGACAGCCTTTTTAACAAATGGTGTTGGCAAAATTGGAAAACTATCTGCAGAAGACTTAAGCAAGATCCACACCTCACTCCATATAAAAAAATCAACTCAAGGTGGATCATGGACCTAGGACTAAAACCAAGGACTATAAACTCGATCAAAGAAAAGCTTTGAAGAACTTTAGTAGTCCTAATCCACAACATAAAGAGTCTTCCAAGTATCCTGAAAAACCTACAACCAAGAGAAGATAAACTAGATGAATGGGCCCTTCTAAGAATCAAATCCCTAGGCACACCCAAAAACTTCTCCAACAGGGTAAAAAGGGAAGCCACAGACTGGGAAAAAGTATTTGATAATGACATGTCAGATAAGGGTCTTATATCTAGAATTTATAAAATACTTGAGCACCACAACAAGATAAAGGTAAAGAATCCAATGGAAAAATGGGCACAGGATATGAACAGACATTTAATCAAAGATGACATTCAGATGACCAACAAGCACATGAAGAAATGTTCAAAATCCCTAGCTCTAAGAGAGATGCAAATCAAAACAACTATCAGATAGCATCTCACCCCAGTAAGAACAGCAAAATTTAACAGAAGAGCAAGCAACAAATGCTGGCGAGGTTGTGGAGAAACCCTTATTCACTGTTGGTAGAAGTATAAAATGGTGCAATCACTGTGGAATGCGGTATGGCGCTTTCTCAAAAAGCTGCAAATAGAGATACCATTTGACCCAGCAATTCCACTACTGGGAATATACCCCAAAGAGACCATAACTGACACCCAAGCAGATATATGTACACTCATGTTTATTACGGCATTGTTCACAATAGCAAGGAGTTGGAAACAACTTAAGTGCCCATCAACAAATGAATGGATAGAGGAGCTGTGGTATATTCACACAATGGAATACTATGTTGCATTGAAAAACAAGGAA
>NW_006399988.1:1506305-1516495 GCF_000299155.1 Elephantulus edwardii
GAATCAGCTGATCCTTGAGAGTAGCCATACTGGATTTGGATGAGGAAGGTACCGGGAATGCACGTCGGGCAGGCTTCGGTGGCGCGAGGCGGCGAAACCCTGACTCTCGGGAGGGATTTTAAAACAATGAAATAATTTTTCTTTTATTTCTCCAAGAGGGGAGTGTACAGGGTGGGGGGAGGGTTGAGAGGGGAGAAAAGTGCAATGATGAATGAATGGAAAGCCAAGGTCTCTGTAAGTTTTCATTGAAATTAATAATAAAAAAATTTAAAAGTTATTTAACATTCTGGGTATTGTAACCTATTTTGGATTACAGGGACACACCCATACAAACTATGTAAACAAATATTTACTTTTGTTGAACATGACTTTTGAATAATCCCTAAATTACCAACAACCAGAAAAGTATTTCATGCAGGATCTGGAGAACTTTTCTGGTAACTATTAATTAAAACCTGCTTGCAGCTTCTTTTCAAGAACATGGATGACAATGTGATTGTCATCCATCTACTCTTCCTCCATCAACCATGCAAAGCTCTGGTATTTATTCCCAGACTGGGAGACAGGGAAAATCATTATTTTATAAAAGAATGTATTTTGCTTTATTCCAGAACTACAACAAAATGGCGCAGCTGAGAATTGTAATAGTTCACCCAGTTATTTTTCACTGCGTGTACTATGTACCATCATCTGTAGAAATGTGCGGCCTACCACACTGCTTCCAGAAGGCTATCCGTGTCCAGGCAGCTTGACTACATTCAGTGAGAAGAGTTTTATCACTGGTTTCCTTTGCCTCACAGTGCAAAGACCTTTGTTCATGTTGTGTACCACTGAGTTGGAATTAACTCAAAGCTGACCCTCCAACAGACTCCTCACCGGCAGTAAATCCCATGGCATTCAGGTCTCCGTTATTATTAATCTCAGTTGCATATTCCATTGATTCCTGAATGCAAAAGTGGTAGAAGTTATCTATTTCCTCCTTTTTGACTTTGCTTCTTAGTGAATATATATGAATGATAGTGGTATTAATAGGTCTTTCCTGCATGCTGTTGTGTTGTCATGTGCCATCAAGTCACCTGCAACTTACAGTGACCCTATGTATATTAGTACTGAAGTCTGCCCTATCCTGAGTGAAATCTCATTGTCTCCAACAGGCGGAATCCTATTTCTCCAGTCACTGAGTCAATCCATCTCATCCTGGGTCTTTCTCTCCTGTGCTGTCCCTCCATCCTTCCAAGCATGATGTCTCTCTCCAAGGATTGGTCCCTTCTGTCCACGTGCCCTAAGTATATGAGATGCAGCCTCAAAATCCTTGCCTCCAGGGAGTAGATGGTGTCACTCTCTGCAGGACAGAACTGTTTGTTCTCCTGGTGGTCCATATTATGTTCAGCACTCCTTCTATCATCTTTAGTCATTGTCCAGCTTTCTGGTAATTCATCTCAAGTAATGGTGAAGGCAGTGGCCTGGATAAAGTGCATATAAATCTCCAGACTGACATCATTGCTCTTCAGTACTCTGGAGAGGTCCCTGACAGCTGACTTTACCAATGTAATTTGTCTTCTGATTTCCTGACTGCTGGTGTTAAGAGTACTTACTGTGGAACCAAGCAAGCAGAAGCTATTAACAATCTCAATCTCCTCACCATCTATCATGATGCTGCCAATTGGCCCAGTGGTGAGAATCTTTGTTTTCTTGACGTTGAACTTCATATTTAAGACTGCAGTTCTTGATCTTCTGCAGCAAACGCCTCATGTTCTCTTCAGTTTCAGGAAACAAGGTTGTACCATCTGCATCATATAGGTTGTTGAGTCTTCCTCCAAACCTGATGCCACAGTCTTCCTTATAGAGCCCAGTCTCCCAGGTGATCTGTTCTGCATATAGACTGAAAAGGTATGGAGATCCGATGCATCCCTGACACCCACATTTCCTTATCCTAAACCATGCAAGAAGAAGCTACTGCCGCGAGTTGCCTCTCTACTGTCTGGCCTCAACTTCTACCCGGGCGGCTTCCAGGCTCCCCAGCGGCATGTCCGCAGTCTCCCCTCTGTGTCTCCCGACCGATTTTGGCTCCGCCTTGGGGCTTATACCTGTACGCGTGTCAGAAGCTATTGCCGTAAGTCGCAGAGGGACATCATGCTTGGTAGGGTGGAGGGACAGCGCAAGAGGAGAAGACCCTCTATGAGGTGGATTGATTCAGTGACTGGGGTAATCGGGATGGGTGTGTCAGAGGCAATGCGATTGGCACAGGATAGAGCAGGGTTTAGGGCTGTTGAACATAAGTTCGCTATGAGTCACAAACGACTCGACGGCACATAACAACAACAACAAACCATGCAATGTTTCCCTGCTCTGTTTTGACTATTGTTTCCTGGTTCAAGTATGGGTTTCATATGAGCACAATAAAGGGTTCTGGGATTCCCATTCTTCTCAAGGTTAGCCACAATTTGTTGTAATCCACACAGTCCCATGCTTTTTCATAGTGAAGAAGAAACAGCTAGCATTTCTCTGGTACTCGCTGCTTTCAGCCAAGATGCATTTAACATTAGTTATGATGTCGCTAGTACCATGGCCTTTTCTAAACCCAGTCTGCACATCTGGCAGTTCTCTGCTGATGTACTGTTACAGTCATTTCCGGATAATATTCAGGAGGATATTGCTGGCATATGATATTAGTCATATAATTAAATTATTTCCACAATCTGTTGGGTCACCTTTCTTTGTAATGAAAATAAATACAGATAGCTTCCAGTCACTTGGCCAGGTACTTGCCCTCTAGATTTCTTGGCATAATCTGGTGAGTGTGTCCAGTGCAACATCTGTTTGCTTAATTCCTGGGGCTTTGTTTTTTTTGTCAGTTCATTCAAAGCAGCTTGAACTTCCTCCTTCATCACCACAGGCTCTTGATCATATATTGTTTCATGAAATTCAGTGACAGCCAATTCTTTTTGGGATAGTGACTCTATGTAAATCCTTCCGTCTTCTTTTGATGCTTCCTGGGTCATTCAGCATTCTGCCATTAGCATATTTAAGTATTGCATCTCTAGGCTTGAATTTGTTCTTCAGTTCCTTCAGCTTAAGAAATGCTGATTGAGTTCAACCCTTGATTTTCTGACCTCAGCTCTTTGCACATTTCATTCTAACACTTTGCTTTATTCTTCTGTGCTGTCTTTTGAAGTCTTGGGTTCAGGTCCCTAACATCTAGAATTATTCCCCTTGCTTTGGCTTCTTGGAATTGTAGTGCAATATTCTGATAATTCAGTCTCTTCTGACATCCATCTTGATCTTTTCTTTCTCCTCTGTCTTTGCACTGACATTTTTCATTCTTCATGAATGATATTCTTATTTTTATTTTATTGTGGGGTTTTTTTGTTGTTGGGGTTTTTTTGGGTGTGTGTGTGTGTGTGTGTGTGTGTGTGTGTGTACCATCAAATTGGATCCAACTGGTAGAGGAGATTGGTCCTCTTTCTCCAGCGGAGCATCTGCTGGATTCAAACCATGTGCCTTCAGGACTGTAGTGCAGCTTCTTACCATTAGGTCACCAGAGTTCCCTTTATGAATGATATTCTTGATATTCCCCCACAGCTCATCTAGTTCAAGGCTTCAAACTTGTTCCTGAGATGGTCTTGAAATTCTGGTGGGATAGACTCAAGGTCAAACTTTGGTTCTTGTGGATATGATTTGATTTTTCTTTAACTTCAGTCACTCACCACATTGTATTTCAAGATGGATCTGGAAACAGTCTCTTAAACTATAAATATAACCCCATTTCTTCTTCTAATTTCTTGCATAGTAGATCATGAATGTCTGATTAAACATGTCCCATGCCAATCCAACTCTTATCTCCAGTGCCTAGTATGTCGACATTTATGCCTTCCCCCCTTAACAACATCCAACTTTCCTATATCCACACTTCTCACATTCCACATTCTAATCACTACTGTCTGCATGCAATTGTTCCTCCTACTTTGTATTTCCCAATATGAAGATTCAGTTTCTAGTACTATACTTCCTAGTCTAATTTAAGAATTCTCTATTGTACATAGGGTTTTCAAACAAGGAAAAAGTATCAATAGTCTGAAAACAAGGACTTGGGGACAGAAATGAGGCTGAAGATAGAAAGACATAATTTTGTACAATGTTTTGTTCAATGGAAATAACTTTTTAAAAAACACAAATGGTGACTATACACATGGACCTCACCTGATGGTCTACACAGGAATCAGACTGATTACATCTGTGGAAAGAATCACTAAAGAAACTCAACATCAGATGTGAAAACTACACAAGGTGCAGAATGTTGATTGTGGTACAAACCATCAATAACTCACATACAAGTTCAAACTGAAACAAAAGAAACTGAAAATAAATCCACAAGAACCAAAATCTGGGGGGAGGCAGGCTGGGATCGGCCTGGCAGCGGCTGTGGGCCTTGTCGCTTCCTCACCATCCCCGCTGACATCATGCTCCAGTTCCTGCTTGGATTTACTTTTGGAAACATCGTTGGAATGTACCTGGCTCAGAACTACGGGATACCAAACCTGGCCAAAAAGCTCGAGGACATCAAGAAGGACTCGGATGCCAAGAAGAAGCCATCTAGCTCGTGAGGGCCCCCTGCTGTAGGCCCTCTGGGCCCCCATGGATCAGCCCTCCCCCAGAGCCTCCTCACCCTCGAAGCAGCAGTGTGTGGTCATCGCAACCTCAGCGAGGTTCCTCTTTGCTGGATCCTGAGTTGCCTTGGAGCAAAAATGGGGCCTCCGAGGGAGAGCTCTGCCATCTCCCCATGTACTCTCTCCTCACCCTTGTTCCAGCTGGTGGGAGAGCCCAATGCTAGATAGTAAACATAACCATCAAATTGTCAGGAAAAAAAAAAGAACCAAAATCTGACCTTGAGTCTATCCCACCTGAATTTAAAAGCCATCTAAGGAAGAGGTTTGAGGCCTTGAACTAGTGAATAAAGAAAAGATAGAAAGAATACCCATAAAGAATGCAAAAGGTCATTTTACAAAGACAGAAAAGGAAGACTGAGATGGATGTCAGAAGAGACTCTGATTATTGCACCACAGCACCAAGAAGCCAAAATAAAGGAAAGAAATCAAGAAGTTAAAGAGCTGAACAGAAGATTTCAAAGGGCAGCTCTGAAAGACAAAGCAAAGTATTACAATGAAATGTGCAAAGAGGTGGAGTTGAAAGGAAAAAGGTCTGGTACAAAGACCAATGTATATGAACTTTGTATGTAAACCAGTATAAAATATTTTTTTTAAAGAACTGAAGTCAGAAAATCAAAAGGGATGAACTCACTCAGCATTTCTTAAGCTGAAGGAACTAAAGAACAAATTCAAGTGGTGAGTTTCAATACTTAAGGAACCTATACTTGGATCAGTACAAACAGCAAGAAAACACTGCACGGTTCAAAATCAGGAAAGGAGTAGAACAGGATGCATCCCGTTTCCATAATTTTTCAATCTATATGTGGAACAGATCATTTGGGAAGCTGGACTTTATGAAGAGCAATGTGGCATCAGGATTGGAGGAAGACTCATCAACAGGCTGTGTTATGCCAAAACTGAGGAGAACCTGAAGCATTTGTTACAGAAGGTCAAAGAGTGTAGTCTCCAATATGGACTAAAGTTGGAGAGGATGTGGTGAGAAGGAACTCTTAGACATTACTGGTGGGATTGTAAAATGGTGCAACCATTCTGGAAGGCAGTTTAGCGCTTCCACAAAAAGCTGAAATAGAAATTCCATATGACCCAGCTATGCCACTACTTGAATATACCCTGAGAATAGGAGAACTGAGGCACTATCTGAGATGTGTACACCAATGTTCATAGCAGTATTATTCACCATTGCAAGAACATGGAAATTGCCAAAATGTCCAACCACAAATGAATGAATTGAGAAAATATGGTACATTCATGCAATGGAATACTAGGCAGCATGCAGGAGCAATAACTTTGTAAATTATTACCTAACTTGGGAGGGACTGGAGAGCATTATGCTGCGTGAATTAATTCAGTCCCACAAGGATAAATGCTGTATAAGACTGATATGTTGTTGTTGTTGTTATGTGCCGTCCAGTCGTTTGCGACTCATAGAGACCCTATGCACAACAGCCCTAAACTCTGCTCTATCCTGCGCCAACCGCACTGCCTCTGACACACCCATCCCAATTACCCCAGTCACCGAATCAATCCATCTCATAGAGGGTCTTCCCCTCCTGCGCTGTCCCTCCACCCTCCCAAGCATGATGTCCCTCTCCAAGGACCCGTCCCTCCTGGCAACATATCCAAAGTATGTCAGACGAAGCCCCAGAATCCTTGCCTCCAAGGAGTAGCTTGGTTTAATCCTCTCCAAGATGAATCTGTTTGTTTTCCTGGAAGTTCATGGTACATTCAGTACTCTTCTCCAGCACCACAGCTCAAAAGAATACACTCTCCTTCTGTCCTCCCTAGTCATTGTCCAACTCTCTGATGCATAACAAGCGATTGCAAATACCATGGCCTGTATCAGGCGCACCTTAGTCTCCAGAGAGACAACGTTGTTCCTGAGTACTTTAGAGAGGTCCCTAACAGCAGACTTTCCCATCGCGATACGCTTTTTGATTTCCTGACTGCTGGTGCCAAGAGTGTTGACTGTGGAGCCGAGCAAACTGAAGCTGTGAACACTCTCAATCTCTTCGCCATCCATCCTAACACTGCCAATTGGTCCAGTGGCGAGAATCTTTGTCTTCTTGACATTGAGCCTCAGTCCATACTGAAGTCCATACTGAAGGCTGCAGTCCCTCATGCAGCAAGTGCATGAGGTCCTCCTCAGTTTCAGCAAACAGGGTTGTGTCATCTGCATAACGCAGATTGTTAATAGATCTTCCACCAATCCTGATGCCACCATTCTCCTCATAGAGCCCAGCCTCTCGGATAATCTGCTCTGCATACATGTTGAAAAGGTATGGAGACAGGATGCATCCCTGGCGTACACCCTTCCCAATTTTGAACCATGCAGTGTTACCCTGCTCTGTTCTGACTACTGCCTCTTGGTCCAAGTACAGGTTTCGCATTAGCACAATTAAATGTTCTGGGATTCCCATTCTTCTCAGAGTCAGCCACAGTTTGTTATGATCCACACAGTCAAATGCCTTTGCATAATCAATGAAACACAGATAGACATTCTTCTGGTATTCTCTGCTTTCAGCCAAGATCCATCTAACATCAGCAACAATATCCCTAGTAACACGACCCCTTCTAAACTCAGCCTGGACTTCCGGCAGTTCTCTGCTGATGTGCTGTTAGAATGAATATAAGGATCCAGGAGAGGTGGGAGAGGCCGGAAGCAGAAGGATGTGGATGCACAGGGGGAAGAGGAGAGTAATCTGTTGGAATTGTACAATTTGATGGGTGGGGCAGTGAGGAAAATTGAAAGAATTTGTTGGAATTTGTATTAGAATTTTGTAAATAAACTAATAAAATAAAAGAGATTTTCACCACTGGTTAAACTAGCAGCATTATGACAGATAGATATTAAGATTGTTAACAATTTTACCCTGCTCAGAAACACAATCTACACTGCTGGTATCAGCGTCAGGAAATCAAAAGATGAATGGTATTGGGAAAGTCAGGGACTTCCCCAGAATGTTAATGAGTAACGATGTCAGTCTAAAGACTAACGTGTGCCAGATCCAGGTTATGGTCTACACAATTACTTGCTATATATCAGAGTGCTCGACAATGGTTTAACGCTTCATAATATGCCAAAGATTACTGTGGGTCACAGTCGATTTGAGAGCACATAACAACAACAAATTGCACAGGAGGGGTTCCCTAGGTCCTATGTCTAGGAAAAGAATGTTGAGATTTCCCAAAGAGTACGGAGCAGTTTGATTGACAAAGGAGGTATTACTGTTCTGATAACTGAGAGCACTCAAGAAGAATCTGAAAACCAAAGTGTAATCAAAATAGGTTTAAATATAATGCTGAGGGCTGGTAAAAAATAAGGATGAAAATAAAAACAGAACAAACTCCCTAAAATAGTACTTGGCAGAGTGAATCTATTTTCAAGATAGAATGATTCTGAAAGCAAAATAATTAGGTGAAAGAAAGTAGGGGTTTCCCCTGCTGGAGAGCCATAGCACCACCTAAATTTCATAGCAGGAAGTGAGGAAAGGAAAGGAAAAAGCATCACTGCCAGCATAGGGAGTTGAGTATTGTTATCAGGTCAGTAACGCAACCCAAATGAAGTACAGGGGAAGAAAATTTAATTAGGTTGAATTAAGGATTCACTGATGGTTGGGTTGATAGAGCCAGGAAGATGATGGGGAAGAACAAATCTGCAAATGAAGACAACACTGTTGTTATGTGCCCTCAGGTCACCTGTGACTCATAGCAATCCTATGCTCTGAGCTATCCTATCCTAAGCCAGTCTCACTGTTTCTGACTCACTTGCCCACATAACCCCAGTCCCTGTATCTATCGATCTCATCCAGAGTCTTCCTCTCCTGCTCTGTCCCTCCATTCTTCCAAGCATGATGTCCTTGTCCAAGGAGTAGTCCCTCTAGGCAACATGTCCAAAGTACATGAGCTGGAGCTTCGAAAGCCCTTGACTCCAAAGAGGAACTTAGCTTCACCCTCTCTGAGACAAACCTGTTTGTTCTCTTGGCAGTTCTTGGAATGTTCAGTACTCTTCTCCAGCACCACAACTCAAATGCATCAATTCTTCTGTCATCCTAAGTCATTGTCCAGCTTTCTGATGCATAATAAGTAACTGCGAAGATCATGGACTAGATCAGGCACCTAGATTGACATTGTTGTTCTACAGAACTCTGGAGCGATCCCTAACAGTAGATTTTTCTAGTGCAACTCATCCTTTGATTTCCTAACTGCTGGCATCAAGAGTCTTGATTGTGGAACCAAAAAAGTTGAAATTGTTAACAATCTCAATCTCTTCTCCATCTATCATGTTGCTGCCAGTTGGCCTAGTGGTGAGAATCTTTGTTTCTTTTTTTTTTAATTTAAATTTATTATTAATTTCAGTAAAAATTTACAGAGACTTTGGATTTCCATCCATTCATTGTTGCACTTTTCTTTTCTCCCCTACCAATGTCCCCTCCCCCAAGTACAGTACCCTTTTGGAAAAGTAAAAGACAAATTCTTTCATTGTTTTACAAACCCTTCCCCAGATCCACTCCACTATGCAGCCTTCACTCTAGACTCCTGTCATGACAAAAATACCTAATCACATATCCCTTTAAAACAGTTTTCTCCCTCATCTGTTTCAATGCAGTATACATTATTTAACCCATCTTTCTCAGTCTCCCCCCAACCCCGAAGTCAGTCCTGTTTTACATGCAGTATTTGTCCTTTTGTGACAGAGATACTTCACTCAGCATAATGTCCTCCAGGGTCACCCATTTTGAATAATATTGCATGAGTTCCTTGTTTTTCAATGCAGCATAGTATTCCATTGTGTGAATATACCACAGCTTCTCTATCCATTCATTTATTGATGGGCACTTAGGTTGTTTCCAAGAAATCTTTGTTTCTTGATGTTGAACATCAATTCATACTGGAGACTGCAGTCCTTGACATTCTGCAACAAATGCTTCAATTTTTCCGCAGTTGTGGCAAACAAGATTGTGTCATCTGTATAATGCAGGTTATTTGATGAGTCTTTTTCCAATCCTGATACCACACTCCTCCTCATAAAGTCCAGCCCCTGAATGATCTGTTCCACATACAGATTGAAAAGGTATGGAGACAGGATGAATGCCTGCAAACTCCTTTCCTGATTTTGAACCACTGGAATACGTGAACATGGACTTGGTGACAGAAATTAAGCTGAAGATTGATAAAATTCTGTACATTCAATGACTTATTAATTGCAAATACTTTTTTTCTTTTATTGGGAAAAACATATTGGGGGTACAAGGAGGTGAGGGTTCGGGGCAGAAGGGTGAGGATGGACCAGGATGCAGTTGCAGAGCTGTACAGTTTGGTGGGTGGGGGGAGCAGGTGAAGGAAATGATAAGGGTCCAGTGGGGACCAGATGCTACAGAGTAATGACAAGCATTTTCCAATGGTAATTAAACCCAACTGTCTTATTGATTTGGGAATTGGGTGCTGACTCTCTGGCTTCTTCATGCTGAACAGGGGTGTAGATGTAAAGGGGGGAAGGGAGGACGCTTCATCTCCTTACTGGTG
>NW_006399988.1:1517895-1523968 GCF_000299155.1 Elephantulus edwardii
CTGCAGTGGCTGTGCAGCGTGGTGTGGGCTCTGCGGAAGGGGGTTGGGAGCCACGAGACTCAGCCATTCCTCCTTGGGAATCCTTGAATTCCTGTTGTTGAGCCTCGGTCTTCACTGAGGGCCAGTCATCAACTGTTTAAGTGTTCAATTATCAATAAGCTGAAGTCTGTAGGAGGCCATAATGGCCGTGCTTTAAGTGGTTCGCTGCTCCCGCAGCTCACCATGCTGTCTCTGCCTCTGCCGCCATCTTGGATCTCCTAATTGCAAATACTTTTTATAAGAAACAGACTATATATACATGGTTTTCACTTTGTAGAATCAGATTGTTAACATTTGTGGAAAGAATCACTGGAGAAGCTCAATATCAGCTGTGAAAACTAGGCCAGGAGCTGATTGTGGAACAGAGCACCAACTACTCATGCAAATTAAAGCTAAAGCTAAAGAAAATTAAATCAAATTCACAGGAACCAAAATTTGACTTTGAGTCTATCCCACTGAATTTCAAAACCATCTCAGGAACAGGTTTGAGGTTTTGAACACTAATGTGCGAAGATCAGATGAACTGTGGGAGGCTATATAAAGAGGATTATCCATGAAGAATGGAAAAGAGAAGAGGAAAGAAATATGGATGTTGTCAGGCCGGTATCAAGGTCAAAGGGAAAACAAAGGATTCAAGGAATATCAACATGTCAACAGAGGGAGTGAAAAGTCTCAACTACCATGGGGTGCCTCTTTCTTCCCTCCCTAGAAGACCACCCACCTGGCTAACCCACAATAGAATGTTTCTCCCTTCCCTCCCTAAAGACCCTAACTATAAAACCTGCCCTAATCCATTTTAGGGGCCAGTATTTCCCTGATCTGTCCCTCTGCCTGTTTCTCTTGATGCAGACCAAGGAATCCCGCATGGGAGACCCCTTAATAAAGCTTCTTTAGCTTCCTTTCTTTCTCTGGTCCCTTCCTTGAGTCCTTGGCCTTACGTCCAGTGTGAAGACCTAACAGATGTCAGATGAGACTCCGAATATTGCGCTAGTGTGCCGAGAAGCCAAAGCAAAAGGAATAAATTAGGGAGCTGAACAGAAGATTTCAAAGGGCAGTGTGGGAAGACAAAGTAAAGTATTATAATAAAATGTTCAAAAAGGTGAAGTCAGAAAATCAAAAGGACTGAACTTGCTCTTCATTTCTTAAGTTGAAGGCACTGAAGAACAAATTCAAGCCTAGAGTTGCAGTACTTAAAGGAGCTTTGGGAAGAATACGAAATAATCCAGGAAGCATCAAGAGAAGACGGAAGGACTATACAGAGTCATTGTTCCAAAAAGAATTGGCTGACACAGAAGAATTTCATGAAACAACATATAATCAAGAGCCTGTGGTGACGAAGGAAGAAGATCAAGCTACTCTGAAAAAAATGGCAAGGACCTAGGAATTGATGGCATACCAACTGACATATTTCAACAGACACTGCCCTGGATGTGCTCATCAAGTTGTACCAAGAAATCTGGATGATAACCACCTGACCAACTGACTGGAAAAGATCTGTATTTGTTCTCATTCTAAAGAAAGTTGACTTGACAGAGTGTGGAAATTATAGAACAATATCATTAATATCATATGCAAGAAAAATCCTGCTGAAAATGATTAAAAAATTACTGGAACAGCATATCAACAGAAAACTGACAGATGTGCAGGCTGGGTTTAGAAGAGGCTGTAGTACTAGGGATAGTTTAGCTAATGTTAGATGGATCTTGGCTGGGAGCAGAAAGTATCTTGGCTAACACCAGAGAGTATTTCATTGACGATGCAAAGGCATTTGACTGTGTGGATCACAACAAACTGTGACTGAGAAGAATGGAAATCCCAGAACACTTGATTGTGCTTATGCAAAACCTAATCTTGGACCAGAAGGCAGTTGTCACAACAGAGCAAGGAAACACTGCTTGGTTCAAAATCGGGAATGGTATACACCAGGGATGTGTCCTATTTCCATTTTTTTTCAATCTCTATGCAGAACAGATCATCCAGGAGGCTGGGCTCTATGAGAAGGAATGTGGGAGAAGACTCATCAACAACCTGCGTCATACAGATGACACAACCTTGCTTGCCAAAACTAAGTAGGACCTGAAGCTCTTGCTACAGAAGGACTGCAGCCTTAAATATGAATTAAAGCTCAACATCAAGAAAACAAAGATTCTCACCACTGGGTCAATTGGCAGCATCTTGATAGATGGTGAAGAGATTGAGATTGGTAATAGTTTTAGTTTGCTTGGCTCCACAATCACACTCTTGGTACTGGGAAAATTTGCTGTCAGGAACCTCTCCAGAGTACTGAAGAGCAATGATGTCAGTCTGGAGACCAAGGTGCATCTGATCCAGGTCATGGTCTTTCCAATTACTTGCTATGCATCACTAAGTTGGACAATGACTAGAATGCTAGAAGGAGAATTGATGCCTTTGAGCTGTTGTGCTAGAGAAGAGTATTGAATATACCATGGACTGCTAGGAGAATAAACATGTTCACCCTACAGAGAGTGAAGCCAGGCTGCTCCTTGGAGTCAAGGATTCTGACATACTTTGGGCATGTTCCAAGGAGGGACCAGTCCTTAGAGAGGGACCAGTCTTTTAGAGGGACATCATACTTGGGAGGGTGGAGGAAAAGTGCAAGAGAGGAAGAACTTTGATGAGATGGATTCAGTGACTGGGGCAATGGGGGTAGGTGTGTCAGAGACAATAAGGCTGGCTCAGGATAGAGCAGGGTTCAGAATTGTACATAGGCTCGCTATCAGTTGCAAGTGACTGACAGCACATAACAGTGTTTCCTTGCTCTGTTCTGATGACTGCTTTCTGGTTCAAGTGTAGGTTTCACATGAGCACAATGAAGTGTTCTGATTTGAGATTCCCATTCATCTCAAGGTTAGCCATGGTTTGTTGTGATCCATGGAGTAAAATGCCTTCGAATAATCAATAAAGCATGGATAGACATTCCTCTGGAACTCTTTGTTTTCAGCCAAGATCCATCTGACATTGCTGATGATGTCCCTAATGCCACGGCCTCTTCTAAATCCAATTTGTATTTCAGATAGTCCTCTGTCAATGTACAGTTTTTGGACAATCTTCAGCAAGATTTTGCTTGCATGCGATATCAGTGATATGTTCAATAATTTTCACACTCTGTTTCATCATCTCTTTTGGAATGGGAATAAATATGGATCTCTTCCAGTCAGTTGGCCAGGGAGTTGTCCTCCAGATTTCCTGGCAGACCCTAGTGAGCACATCCAGGGCTGTGCCTGCATGTTGAAATATGTCCAGTAATTGATATTCACAAAGTGGAGTGCCTTCAAAGTTTAATAGTTAAGTTCTAAATTAGTAACTAACATATATCTTTCTGATGTCACATATCTTACCAGGATGCTAACTAAATGGTCAGCAGTAGGCATTTCCCAGCCATTGTATTTCAGGAGAAAGATGAGTAATCTCTCCCATAAAGATCTATAACCTCAGAGAACAGAGAGTCCCTCTACTTTGGCACTGACATGATGACAATGAGTTTAGTTTTGGGGAGGTGTGCCATGAAACTCCATGTTTCAGTATAAATATTGGGTCCTCATGAGTGAGTACTGCAGAGTCTGCAACTAAAAATAATGAAATTTACTTAATCTCTCCCATAGTTCACTAACTCATTCAGCCCAACTCAAGTCTTTGTAATGGAGCATAACAGGATTGTTGAAATGATTGAGATTTTCTACTTGGCTGGGCCATATTCTTAGTGGTTTTGTATGTATGATGCAGGAAGAGGAAAGTGAAGATGTACAGAATGTGTTAAATGTATTTGTATGCTTTGTGTTTGTGTCCTATCTGTAAAAGATTTCTGCCTAGTGTCAAAAAGAACATGCATATAGAGCAATTAGGATTTCATTCCTCCATGTTTTCTTCCTTTATCTTATTGTCATTGTCCTGAAACCTTATTTTAGAAAATGGATCAAATAATGTGTTGCATGCGGCTGATTCTGGACATATCAAAGTCTTTCTGTCCATCTAAACTTGCTGGAAGGAGGGCCTGAAATGCTTTTTGCAGAAGATCAAAGACTACACCCTTCATTGTAAGCATCCGGGTTTTTTGATAATTGTGTCTACCTGAAGCAAAACGTGTGCACAGAACCACTATTTTCCTATTTTCTCTACACAAATGTGGTATGTCACATTTGACTTGACTTATGCGGGACATAAGTTCCAAAAGAGAATTTCCAGGTTCATAAAGGCCCGTCATCAACTTGCTCTAAAGCTTGAGAATGAATCCAACTTGCTTTATTAAGAGAGGCTACCTGTCGTCTGTAGCCGTGAATTCTGGTCAGTATTTGTTCTGTTGAAGAATTTTGCCCTTTCTGTGATACATCCCCCCAACCCCCGAATAATATATGTGCACATTTCCTCCCCCCCATTGCATCTCTCAGTTTTACTCATTGTCTGTGCCCCCTGAGTTTGCCGTCAGTATTTTAACACCCACACTGGTAAGATGGGCCCAGGGTCTGTTCCACCAAAACCCCCTCATAGGACTTTTCTTACCCTGCCTTGGGATTCCGGCGCAGGGCTTGAATTTCATTCCTGATGACACTACGGAGAAAAATATATCTGCCATCTCAAGTGTGGAACCGCATCTCACGGGAAGCATACATGAAGGCCATCTGGCTGGCCTCGGACACTAATTTTTATGACGCAAATTTATAAATGGATTTTTATAAAGGACTCACTTTTCAAAGTGTATTTAACTTAATGTTTTATATCCGCATAAATGAATGGAAGAGATCATTACTAGTTCTAAACAACTGTGAGAGAGATCGTGTAGGTGGAAGGAAGCGTGCGCATGGCTGTTGAGAACGTGGTTGTCACTAAGAAAAATTCAGAATGCTCGACTGAGAAATGCCTCAACCCTTTCAAGTAAGACCCCGCCTCCTGCGGCGTCTAGATTTCTAATGAAGAGTTCCGATACAGGTTGGCTTCAGTACCACGGCCTGGTCTTTAACAAGGCTCTGCGCCAGGTTTGCCAAAGCACCTCTCCATCTCGGTATCCTGTGAAAGCCTGTTATTTTCTGAGTAGATGTTCTCATAGAATATTGTCTTTAAAATCAGATTGTCTCTTCTCTATAGTGAAAGCATTTTTATGTTTTCTAATTTAAAAAGTAATATTTTCTTAATAGATAACTGTGCAATAAAGCTGAAGTAGGATGTGTGGTTTTTGCAAATGCTTTAACGGCTGATAAAATTTTACATTTGTAAGATTAATATATTGTACTGGTACAGAATAGTTTTAAATTATATTTTAAAAAGCTTAAAAAATAAGACTACACCCTTCAATATAGACTGATTGCATCTCAACATGAAGAAAACAAAGGTCCTTACTACTGGACCAATGGGCAATACCATGATAGATGGAGACAGGATTGAAACTGTCAAAGATTTTGTCTTAGTTGGAGCCATAATCAACATCCTTGGTATCAGGAGTCAGGAGAAAAGAAAATCTATTGCTTTGAGGAAGTCTGTTTTCAGAGACCTCTGCAAAATACTGAAGACTAATGATGTCATTCTGAAGACTAAGGTGTGTTTGATTCAGGCCATGGTCTTTTCCATTACTTGCTATGCATCTAATAGTTTGACAGTGAATAAGGATGACATAAGAATAATTAATGCCTCTGAGTTGGAGAAGAGTACTGAATATCCTATGCACTGCTAAAAAAATGGACATGTATATCTTGGAAAGTGTGCAGTCAGAGTGCTCCTTGGAGGCAAGGATGGCAAAGCTTTATCTCTCATACTGTGGACTTGTTGCTAGGAGAGGCTATTAACTTGGAAAGGGATATCATGCTCAGAAGGGTGGAGCATAAATCAAAGAGAGGAAGATCCTCATTAAGTTTGATTCATATGGTGACTGCAGCAATGGACTCAACTGCATCAAAGATGGTGAGGCTGTCACAGATTAAGACAGGATTTAGGTTTTTTGTTATGTGCCATCAAGTCCTTTCCGACTCATAGCGACCCTATGCACAACAGCTCTAAACCCTGCCCTATCCTGCGCCAACTGCAC
>NW_006399988.1:1524068-1524536 GCF_000299155.1 Elephantulus edwardii
TTCAGAGTTTCTTCTGACATCCATTTTGGTCTTTTCTTCCTCCCCTGTCTTTGTAACGAACATTTGCACTCTTCTTGGATGATACCCTTGATATCCTCCCACAACTCATCTGGTGTTGGCTCATTCATGTTCAAGGCCTCAAACCTATTCCTGAGATGGTTCTGAAATTCAGGTGGGATAGACTCAAAGTTATATTTTGGTTCCTGTGGATTTGGTTTAATTTTCCTCAGGGTCAGCTTGAACTTGCAGATGAGTAGTTGGTGGTCTCTATTCCACAATCAGCTCCTGGCCTAGTTTTCACAGGTGATATTGACCTTCTCCAGCCTGTCTTCCCACAGATGTAATAAATCTGATTTTTTGGAAAGAAGCCACAAATAAGCAAAGCACTCCTTAAAAACAGAAAAATGGTAGGAGGCATCTCACTCCCTGACTTAAAATCCTACTACACTGCCGTGGTAGTCAAGACAG
>NW_006399988.1:1524636-1532604 GCF_000299155.1 Elephantulus edwardii
GTGGTCTGTTCCACAATCAGCCCCCGGCCTAGTTTTCACAGCTGATATTGAGCTTCTCCAGCGGTTCCTTCCACAGATGTAGTCGATCTGATTCCTAGTAGTTGTACTGGACACAATGGTTCCTAATAGCAACAAACTTCAAGTTAGTCAAATGTGGGAATATCTGGGCTATGCCTTTTTGAAAAATTGGTTTTCTTAGAAATTAGCATGATGTTATTTTTGAAGTATGAAGTTGTAACTCTGCACGGACCATAGACATTCAACATTATGTACTTAAAGGTTTAAAGTACTGCAAACCAGATTTACTGTTCAGATAGTCATATACTAGTTTTTCTACTTTTGTTCCTGTACTACATTTTGTTTATTGTTTCTTGTTTGTAACACTTTGCTGAGCTACTTAAAAGCAAATCTTACAGCACAATCTGTCTCAAATTCATTCCAAATTGTGTATTTGATTTTCCAAGAAAATAATTACAATTTTTTTAAAAGAACTGGATTTTGCCTTCCCCCATAAAAGGTGTGCTGGGATCTTAATTCTTATACTTGAGGATGTAATCCCATTTGGAAACAGTCTATGAGAAGTTGTGCTGCTAAATCAAAGGCTACATCTCTCTGGAAGTTAGAATTCACCAGTGGATGAAGGTGTATAGGTAGAAAGATATACAAATCTCCTTACAGCCTCAGAAACTCATGTAATGATTAGCTATGAGTTTGTTTCAATTTGATGATAATGAACTAAGGCTTTTTTTATGTTCATGAAGTTGTATCAATGTAGAATGTGTCCTAAATCTAATCACACTATAAAGAGCTTCATTAGACATAAAAGAGAGGGCAAAGAAGGAGAGACTCCAGGAAAGGAGGGACAACGAACGCAGGAATGTTGGGCCTACAGATGAAAGACAGGCTGGAAGGCATAAATTCAGGTTTCCACCAAACTAATTTTGCAAAAAATTAAGTTTCTAGTGTTTTAAAACCACCCATTAGAAAGTGAAGAATAAGACACTGACCTACACTGAATTGCCTCTATAGCACTGACTTTAAAAAAAAAATCCTTTGCCACTTCTACCGGAAACAAAAATAAAATATTTGCTCTCTCAAGCCCCTGTAACTAACTTCTCCATTAATATCCCAAGTCTTGCATTTCTTCTCATCAAATGAAATGTATCAGATTTATTGGCTATCGATAACTAAATCCTATTTCTCTGGGATATTTCCCCAAACTTTCTTTGTGCTCAAGTGTATAAGAGAATGGGTAAGGATCACAGGAATTCCTTTTCTTCTAAATAATTCCTATAGCCCACATCTTCATCTCTTAGTAGTTGGCTTCTTGTAATTTGAAAAGCATCTGCATGCCTTTGGAAAGTATTCAGCTGCAAGTAATAGAAAACACTGGCATGCAAGGAGCTTGGTTTCTTCCTTAAAAAACTAGGCCCCCTGAGGAATGTGAGTGCTGATTGCCCACTGACTCTGCTGTATACTGAGTAGACTAGGTTGTTCTATCTTCCACCTTGCCATCTGTATGTTGGTTTTCATCTGCATGCTTGTCACTACAAGTTGGCCACTATAGCTCCAGCCATCACTTTTAAGTTTAATATAGAAAAAAAAAGAAGAAAGAAAGAAAGAATTGGGCTGTGTCAGTAGTTTGTATCTTTTCAATTGTTGTTAGGTGCTATTGAACTGATTTCTGATTTCAAGACCTACTGTAACAGAAAAGAACTTCCACAGGGAACAGTTCCCCACTGCTCCCCAGTAGCATTTTCTAGGCTATACTCTTCCTAGGAGAAAACTTCCAGGTCATTTCCTGCAGAGTGACTGGGTGAGTTCTGTAAAAATGTGGTGCAGTAGGATAGACTCTGATCTCCTCTAACTTCACGAAGGGGAGGGGGGAAATGCCTTCAGCATCCACAGCAGCCCAAGATGATTCCCATCAAGACAGCTGTGTCTTTATCATCCACTCTTTTTAACAATTCTGACACCAACCAAATCCCTCCACAACACTCTATACTCTCTGTTGGATTTGATAATTTGTTGGAGTGCCCACACAGGACTCACAGAACTCATGCTTATAGAGTTTATAGGGGAAGTAAGATTAAGGGTCAGGAAAGACTTAGTTCTCTAGTATAGAGTTCTTTGGTCATTGACCACTCCTAGCTATAAGGCAGCAAGGGAAAGAGGGTCTTTGCCTTTTTCTGATTCTGTATGGGGACTGGAGAAGAAGGGGCTTGCAATGAACATGTACTCACAGAGTGTATCAACTCAAAGAGGCAACTCGAGCTCACTCTTGTAAATGTCTTTACATAAATATTAGAGTCATTCTTCGGGACATATTGTAGAATGCACATACTTTAGGAAGAGATAACACATTAGAATAATTCACATCGAAGTACTAGAAACATATCACATTACATTTTTCTAAATAGGTGGCATTCACCATGGCAGATGAGTAAGTAAAGGAGCTTCAAAAACATCTGTTTCCTAACTTAACCTGATGCTTGATAGAATTTAGACTTTTATTTTACCTTCTTGATAGAGAGGTTCCATAGAAGATCAAAACATATTAAAAAGAACTTAAAGCCTTTGGAAACAGAGCCCTGTGCTTGACTCTTGTGTCCTACACTAACCAGCAACATCATAGCCGAATTCAACACTAATTTATTATCTTGTAGTTCTGTTCATCAGAAGGTTGACACAGGTTTCACAAGGCTAACATCACGGTGTTGGCAGACTGTGTGATTTTTGGCAGCTCTCCAAGATGTCTGTTTTCTTGCCCTTTCCTACTTAGAGAGGACTTGCTGCATTCCCTGGCATGTGAAGCCCTTTCTTCATCTTTAAAGACCACACTGGTGAATTGAGTCCTCACACCATGATCTTTCTAGTTCTCTCTTGAAACTAGAAAAGGCCTTATAAGATTCAATTGGCCCCTGTATTATCCAGAATAATTTCCCAATCTAGATTCCTAAACTCAAGTCCCTTTTGCAGATGTAACATTTTCACAGATTCCAGGGATTAGGACATTGACATGATGGGCGCCTTCTTTCATGAAGTACAATTACAATGGTCAACAACAAGAGGACAAAGGATAAAAAAATTATACACCTTTTAGCTGAACAATGCCCTGCTTGAACATGAGTGGGTAATAAAGAAATAAAAAAAAAACAACTAAAAAGTTTCTTGAAACAAATGAGAATTAAGACACAATTTACCAAAACCTCTAGGATATAGCAAAAGTAGAATTAGAGGTCAATTCATAACAATAAGCAAACATATCAAAAGGGAAGAAAAAAAGATAAGCTATTATAACCCAGTACTTCTAACAAGTACAAAAAGAACATTAAAAAAATCCCAAAACACCCAATAATCTCTAAAAGAAAGTAAGTTATAAAAAATTAGGGCAGAAATAAATGAAATATAAAACAGAAAAACAACTGAAACCACTAATAAGACCAGGAGTTGGTTCTTTGAAAAGGTCAATAAAATTTACAAACCACCAGCAAAGGTAACAATGGAAGAGAAAGAAAAGACACAGAAAATATTAATAAGAGATGAAAGGGTGATGTCACAAAAGAACCAACTGAAATAAAAAGGCTAAAAATAGAATATTATTAAAAACTATATTTAAAAAACTATGAAACATAGAGGAAATGGACAAATACAACCTACCAAAACGGACACAGACCAAAGTAGAATACCTGAAGAGAGTCATTACAAAAGGGGAAACTGAACAGGTCATAAAACAACTTTCAACTAAATAAAGTCCTAGACCATATGGTTTTACCAGTGAATTTTATCAAATATTCAGAGAAGAGCTATCACCAATTCTACATAAAATTATTTCAGATAATAGAAGAATATACACTACACCTAGACTCATTCAATGAAGCAACATATCCCTGATACCAAAGTCAGGTAAAGACAACACCAAAATAAAAAACTATAGGCCAATATCTCTCATGCACATAGATGCAAACATCTTCATTAAAATCCTGGCCAATAGAATCCAATAGTGGATCTATATCTATAGAACTAGGAGCCACTGTGGTGGGACCATGTGATAGCTGAACATCTTGCTCACTGGTATACAAAGGGTTGGAAAAACCACACTAGGCAAAGAGCTTGCCTCAAGATCAGGACTCAAATACATTAATGTGGGTGATTTAGCTAAAGAAGTCTGATCACTGGGTATCATGGAGTCTGGAAGGATGATTTTTCCCAAGGGCATGCCAGAAGATGCACAATAATGGCACAAATCCTGAAGGATGTTGGAATTACAGAATAGGAGCCAAGAGTCATAAATCAGATGTTGGAGTTTGCTTTCCATTATGTAACTACAGTTCTAGATAATACAAAAATTTATCCAAGCCATACAAAGAAAGCAACTGGTGATGCAGACGATGTGCGATTGGCAATCCAGTGTTGAGCTGACCAATATTTTACCTCTCCTACCCCAATGAGATTTTTTTTAACCACATATTGCACAACAAAGAAACCAAAATCCTTTGCCTTTGATCAAGCCTCTGGTCCTAGATTGCCACCTGATAGTTACTGTTTAACTGCTCCAAATTATAGGCTTAAATCTATACAGAAAAAGACATCTGGTGCTGCAGGAAGAATAACAGTTCCAATGCTAAGTGTTGGTTCTGTTACTAGCAGAGCTAGTACTTCCACATTAGGTACACTAACCGCACAAACCATGTCTGTTTCAACTAAACTAGGGACTCTAATGTCCCTCACAGGGCAACGATTTACAGTCCAGATGTCCACATCACAGTCCTCAATGGTAAAAGTATTGATTCCAACAACAGATGTTCAAAATGCTTTTATAAATCAATCATTAATTGGGCCAAAAATATTCTTATTACCGCTAGTATGGTATCATTACAAAATACTGCCAATAAACTAGCTAATGCATTGAAAAGAAAAGATGAAAATGACAATGGTGATGATGACTGTGATAATTTGTAATCTAGTTTTGATACATGTAACATATACGCTTGGTCTTAGATATATTGTTGTTGTTTATTGCCTTCAAGTTGAGCAGCTCTCTGTCTTCTCTCTCTCCCCCTTCCCTCCCTCCCTCCCTCCCTGTGTGTGTGTGTGTGTGTGTGGTGTGGAGTCTAGGAGGGCCACAAAAGGACTTTTGGAATGCTGATCAGACTGCTTTCTTCCTTTTTGAGTGAAAGTTTACAAAGCACACAATTTTCATGTAACCATTCATACACAAGTCATTCTGTAACATCATGCTCAATATCATTATAATCATACTTTTTCCACTTCTTTCCTCTAATTCCATCTCTTCTTCCATATCTGTTTCTCTTCTTTCTTTTGGGACACTGTGCTAATCAAGCTCTTATTTTATATTGCCTTTCCATTCACCCATCTTAACAATTGTCAATTATCTATTTCCTAATTTTTCCTTCCTTCGTGCTCACATCTCATCTGTAGTACTGTCATGCTGTTTCTTGACCAGGGGCTAATTACAGAGCTGTACACAAATTTTTAATTCCCTCAAGCTGTATTGTGAGAATATGTGTGCTTTTCTGGAGGCATATTACAATTTAGTGAAAAGTTTGAAAAAAAAAGGAAAAGGAAAGATAAAATCACAAATACCGTAGGGAGGTCTCCATTTTATCCATGGAGAAACTGAGGCAAAAATTAAAGCCAAGTCCAGTCTATAGAGACAGAAACAATGCCAGCAACTGGGCAGGCGACTCTACAGTCCTTCAAGTTTTTTGGACATAAGACCATTCCCAGCATGTCTTATATTTTACAAAACTATCTGAGGACAAGTTTTCTTTCTTTCTTATTTTAATTTGCTTTTTCCATAGAGGTACATTCTATTGCAAATGAAAGGTACTTTGTTTCCTTCAGGCACACCTGTAAAAACAGAAGTGATACTTTCATATATTCATGTCTGCTTCATTTTCTTTCAGACACAGTGAAAAATATGCCACAATAATAAATCCATTTTCCATCCTGGCCAGCTGGGAAGCAGCATTATGACTAGAATGACATCAATCAGCTATGACACCAAGTCAGCGGCTGGTTGGGAAAAGCTGGGCCAGGCAGTGGCAGTCTGGCTACGAGAGCAGGTCCAGGGAACCCTACACTTCTTACTAGAAAAATAGCATTTTTTATTTACATGGTACTTTTAAAATTAAACAGCAACAGCTACAATGCCTGATGTCATTGATAACTTAGTAACCCGTAACTAAGAAATGGCTATTATTGATTTGGATTGAACTGTACCCCCAAAAGATAACTTTAAATCATAACTCCTCTACTTATGAATGTGAAATTGTTTGCACAAAATAATTTCTTTAAGATACAGAATTAAGTAATACCAGAGTAGCTCCTGGTCTTCATCCTCCTGAGGGGTGACTTTCAAAGGGGGAGACCCCACATTGAAACAGAGGCAAACACACAGGGAAAACAGCATCATGTGAGGATGCACAAAATTACCACCAATGGCTGCCAGCAACAACTAGAAGGTAGGAGAGAAACATGAAACAGTTCCTCTCTCAAAACCTTCTAGAACTGTGAGGGGGGGCGGAAATGTTTGTTCTTCAAAGCTACCTATTTTGTGGTATTTTATTATAAGAACCTAAGAAGCCAGAGTTTTCTGTGTTTCCAAATAAGAGGAGATGAGTCTGGGAGAATATGCTCACAGTAGTATATCCACAACAGTGAAAATACGGAGCCAACCAAAGTGCTACATGACAGATGAGCAGATATACAAAATACAGTACATACATGCAACAAAATACACAAATAACAGAGTCCTCCCAACATAACATCTGGATGACATTATGCTGAGTGAAATCAACCACAAAAGGATATATACTTTGTGTATATACACACAGACATATATAAATACATATATAGACACATAGAAACAGATGCCATTGGGATGGGTTGGGGGATGGGAAGAAAGGGCTCTTGAAATAGGTACTCTTGTTGGTAGGTGCTCTGAGTCATCTCCACCTCACAGCAACCTAGAATAAAACCCTGCCCAATCTTGTGCCATCTACATAATCTGCTGTGCTTCAGAACATCAGAGCACAACTGTGTCAATCCACCTCATTGAAGGTCTGCCGCTCCTTCACTGGCCGTTCCAATCATGATGTCTTTTCCCGAAATAGTAGACACTTTCAATTTTGGTAACGGGAGAGGCAGCAGTGAATGTAGGTGATAATGCACACAGCTTGACCAACATAAATATCACTAAGAAAAAGATGGTTTTATGAGAAATACAATGTTGCAACACCACCAAATACTATATTATGGTTATATAATATGTATATAAGCATATATAGGTATGTACATGAATCTGAGTCTGTGGGTGCATATGTTGTCGTTGTTGTTATGTGGCGTCGAGTCGCTTGCAACTCATAGTGACCCTACATACAACAGCCCTAAACTCTGCTCTGTCCTTTGCCAATCTCACTGTCTCAGACACACCCATCCCGATTATCCCAGTCACTGAATCAATCCACCTCATAGAGGGCCTTCCCCTCCTGCGCCTGCACTCCACCCTCCCAAGCATGATGTCCTTCTCCAAGTACCGGTCTCACCTTACAACATGACCAAAGTATGCTAGACGGAGCCTCAGAATCCTTGCCTCCAAGGAGCAGCTCAGAATAACTCTCTCGATGATGAGTCTGTTTGTTTTCTTAGCAGTCCATGGTACCCTCAATACTCTTCTCCAACACCAAAGCTCAAAGGCATCAATTCTCCTTCTATCCTCCCTAGTCTCTGTTCAACTTTCTGATGCATAACAAGTGATACCAAAGACCATGGCCTGTATCAGATGCACCTTAGTCTCCAGAGAAACACCATTTCTCTTCAGTCCTTTGGAGAGGTCCCTAACAGCAGACTTTCCCATGGCAATAAGTCTCTTAATTTCCTGGCTGCTAGTGCCAAGAGTATTGACTGTGGAGCCAAGCAAACTAAAGCTGTGAACAATCTCAA
>NW_006399988.1:1535144-1541679 GCF_000299155.1 Elephantulus edwardii
GTAAAATGGTGCAACCACTGTGGAAAGCATTGTGGCGCTTTCTCAAAAAGTTGCAAATAGAGATACCATTTGACCCAGCAATTCCACTACTGGGAATACCCCCTAAAGAGACCATAACCAACATCCAAGCAGATATATGCACACCCATGTTTATCGCAGCTTTGTTCACAATAGTAAGTTGTTGGAATCAACCCAGGTGCCCATCAACAAATGAGTAGATAGAGAAGCTGTGGTATATTCACACAATGAAATACTACGCTGCGCTGAAAAACAAGGAACTAATTCAATATTATTCAAAATGGGTGACCCTGGAGGACATTATGCTGAGTAAAGTATCTCAGTCACAAAAGGACAAATACTGCATGATGCCACTGTTATAGAATGGGACTGATATCAGGGTTGGGGTAAGACTGAGAAAAAGTGGATAAATCATGTATACTGCATTGAAACAGATGAGGGAGAGAACAGTTTAAAAGCAATATATGATAGGGTATTATGGTTCTCACAAGAATCCACAAGTAAGGTTGCATAGTGGAGGTACTCATGGCGGGGAGGTAGGGTGTTGCAGGGGGATTGTATACCAATGAAAGAATTTTTATGTTACTTTTCAAAGAAAGGAGAGAACTGGGGGGGAGGGGTGGACAGAGAGAAAAGTGTAAAAATGAATGAATGGAAATAAAAAATCTCTGTAAATGTTCATTAAAATTAATAACATAAAATTTAAAAAAATAAAAGAATAAAAAAGATTGAAACTTTCAACAGTTTCATCTTACTTAGATCCCTAATTAATACCCTTGGTATGAGAAGTCAGGAGATGAAGAGACAAATTACAGTGGGAAAAGTCTGCTGTCAGGTACTTCATCAAAATATTGAGTGGCAATGATTTCTGTTTAAAGACTTAAGTGTGCCTTATTTAGGCCATGATCTTTTCCATCACTCACTATGCAACTGAAAGCTGGACAATGATTAAGGATGACAAAAGACAAATCAATACCTTTGAGTTACGGTGTTGGAGAAGAGCACTGAATATTTCACAGACTAAAGAATAAATAAGTTTGTCTTAGGAAAAGTGCAGCCAGAATGCTCCTTAGAGGCAAAGATGGCAAATCTTCAGGTGCTATTGAACACAGCACAACTCACAGTCACCCTATGAACAAAAGATCTGAACTCTGTTCTGTCCTACACTATCCTCACACTTCCTGACACACAACAGCCCATTGCAGCAGTCACCGTGTCAACCACCTGGTTGCGGGTCTGTTGGGATAGGCTATTCTTTGAAAAGTTACATCAAATTTGGAAAGATGGAGAGTCACTAAAAGAGAAAAAGACTCTCAATGAGATAGACTGGGACAGTGGCTGCAGCACTGAGCTTACACATGTCAGAGATTGTGAAGATGGCACAGGAGAGGGCAGGGTTCAGGTTTATAGGGTCGTTATGGATTGTACTTGACTTGATGTCTGTGTGTGAGACAAAATGCTATGAATGAATGTATATAAACCTCCCCCAATATGATTGGTATACCTTCATTCAACTAAAAAATAATAAATAAAACTTTTAAAAATATTTATCATTTTAGCTACCTAATGTAGGCTAGGAGTCGGCTTGATGGCAGGGAGTTTGTTTTTTGGGTGTTCTGTAAAAATTTTTTATTTTTTGTGTATGTACTGTCAAATTGGATATGACTGGTACAGGAGGAGACTGTCCCTCCTTCTCCAGCAGAGCATCTGGTAGATTTGAACTGTGTTCCTCTGGGATTGCAGTACAGCTTCTTGCCACTAGGCCACCAGAGCTCCTTGAGTTTGAAGTTTTTTTAAATACAGGATGTTATGGATGTAGTCATGGCTTAGTGGTAGATAGGATTCTCATCTTTCAATCAAATTAGTCCAATTTTTGGCCAGTATACCTCATGCATGGGGCTGTGGTGGTCTTATGGTAAAAGCTGCACTGCAAGCCAAAGGCAGGCTCTGTGGGAGGGCCAGCTGCTCTGCAGGAGGATGAGCACTCCTCTCTCGTGAGACTTACAGTCTCTGAAAATCCATGGGAGGTTCTGACTTGATGGCACACAACAAAAACACATCTCACCCCTCTGTCAGTGTGACATGTTGTGATGATGCTGAGTAGGTTTCAGAGGACTGTCCAGGCCTGACAATCTATTGACCATCAAAGAAAACCCTATGACCACAGCAGTCCAGTCTCTAATCAATCATGCATATAGAGTAAGTTCAGGCAGAATTTTATCAAGGGATCACCAAGGATTGATCCAATAATAACAACAAAACCAAAATACTTTAAATAAAAAAAGCAGCACACTTATTTAACATGCATCTCTGGTGGCTTAACAGATAGGGATTTTTACCAGCTGCCCTGAGAAGAAAGATGGGCTGTCTTTTCCTGTATGATTTTCAGCCTCTGAAAACCTGCTATAAGGTACACTATGAGTTAGTTTCTACTTGGCTTGGATCAAACACACCATACTCTTTAAACTGACTGCTTTGCTCTTTAGCACTTAAAAGAGATTTTTGACAGCAGATTTTCCCAATGCAATATGTCTTTTGATTTCTTAACTGTTCTTGGATGTTGACTGTGGATACAAGAAAAATCATTGACAACATCAATTTTTTTCTCCATGTATCATTAGGTTGTTTATTTGTCCAGTGGTTAGGATTTTTGTTTTCTTTATATTGAGATGCAATCCATATTGAAGGCTCAAATCTTTGATCTTCTGCAACATGTGTTTCAAGTTGTCTTCATTTTCTCAAGGAAGCTTGTGCCATCTGCATCCAGCAGACTGTTGAATCTTCCTCCAATCCTGATGCTACATTCCTCTTCTAAGGTAATAAGAAAGACACCAATGCCTTAGAGATAGGACGTGCAGTGAAGAGTATCCCAGAAGCAACCTAAATAGCATTTTAGGCTAACGAGGCTGTTAACTCAGAAATGACAGGACTGGGAACCTCCAGCAACATCATCCATTAGCCCAAAGACCATTCATCTATGTTGCATGGAGCTTGGCCCATGAAGAAGTAGACTGGCTACATAAGCACTTAGTGCCTTCACACTTCATTGTCTTGTCATTTTATTCCCTTTCTTTGGAGAGAGACCCATTCCTTTCTCTAGAATGTCCTTTTCCTAACACATTGCCTCTATTTTCACTTTCATTTTTGTCTTCTTGCCTTCTTTCTTGGCAAGTCAGACATTCCTATCTTATCCCTAGGCTTGTCGTTGTTAGGAGCCACTGAGTGGAGTATGATTCAGAGCAACCCTATAAACAATAGACCTGAACCTTGTCCTTTCCTGTACCAATCCTAGCAGTCATTCAAGTCTTTAGGTTATAATACTGAACAGTAGCTCTCTTAAAGCCACTAAAATTGCTGTATGCTTTTCTAGTACCTCCACAGCACTGTTATTTTTATTGTCCTCCATCCAGCTCAATTCTTTGGACAAGGGAGACCAAAGAGAGGCACTCACCATATGGTAAGGTTTTGGTGCTGAAATCTGGGAGGATACGCTTTGCATATGATCTGTGCTGAATGTGATAACAAAGAGAACCCCTGATTTTATGTGACTCCATGCATGTCAGAGTTGAACAGGGTTCCAGTGGCTGATCTTTTAGAAGGTTTTTTTCTGAAGTGCCTCTGGGTGGACCTGAACCTCCAGCACCTCTGGTAGGAATCCAGGCTGTCAGGGAGGGTTCCAAGAAAGAGAACAGGTTCATTTTGATGGATATGGGATGCTCTCTAAGGAGAGGAAAACTAGTCTGTGGAGAGGAGAGCAAAACCAGGGCAATATAGGAGAGATTTAAAGGCCCTGCTCAGGAACTGGCTCCCAGCAGTGTGGCAAGAGGTATAACAGGCTGGAGATGGGCTAGGATGATGAGATGGACTAACAGTGAAGACAGGTAGATGTGGGCCTGGGTTTGTTACCCTTGAAAGTTTCAGTTCAGACCCTAGTTCCCTTATACCACCCATAGCCAATGCCCTGCTGACACCCACCCCCCTGAGAGGCAGCTTTCTTTGAATTACAGTACAGGAGAACCTATAGATAACAGCTGACTCATGTCAGACCTAAGTCCTTAAGACATTTTACCCAGAACTATCTTACAAAATCTCAGTCACAGTAGAATCTGAAGAGATCTCATGCCTGAAATTGGCAATTCAATCAAAAGCTCAAAGTGTGTGCCCCCCTCGTTAGCTGGATGCACAATAAACTCTGAGAACACTTAACTACTAATATGGCTATGTAAGACAGGGCCTTTCCTTCCATGACTGAGCATCATCCTAAAGGAAAGTTTTCCTTTCATCTGCTGGTTTTTCACATTGGATGGAAAGTAACAGATAAGAAAAAGAAGTCATTTCATACAGCATTTTGAGCATAAAAGATGCCATATATTTCAGTCTTATGTAACTATGATAGTTTAACAGATTTCAAAATTTCTTTCAAAATTTTTTGTTTTTGTTTTACTTTTTTCAGGCTCAAACTCTGTGTTGAACTATTAGTGGGAAGAATGTCTGGCATGAAGGAATACTGGTGCTTTAATGTATGTAACCTTAACTACAGTGTGTTTGCTTTTGCAAACACTATACTGTATGAAACAAAATATTAATAGTCATTACCTCACTTCTTCTGAGAACAGGCCTGAGTCATTGCTTTAACATGGCATGATTTCCACATGTGTCTCACTGCAAACACTGCTCACATTACCAGGCCTCAAAGCCAGGAGACCTAACCAAGTTATACTTTGATTCCAGAATGTCATGAGGAAGGTTGTTTATACTGGCAACCAAGCTCAGTTTGTCTGAACTTACCATCTATTACACATTTAAAAACTAATTGCTGAAAAATGCACTAGGAGACGGGGAAAATTATTTCTAAGTTATACATTAAAAATTTAGAATGTATTTAGAGAGAGAAATACTGTAATAAGATTAACATCTCTACTATTTAGTAGCATTTAGATTTCCAATTAGTCAGCTGACCTGAAAGTACCAAAAGGTGTCTTAAAAAAATACATTTCCAGTGTTTCCTATCTTTACACTATAAATGGACAAAAATCAGATTTTAAAATTCTTATTAGATGTCCAAAATATTTCCTTTCACTGAGGCTTAATATAGGTCAGTTTCTCTTTTCCTGCATGTTCACTGCCATCTTTGATAAACTTTAGATGTGTAGTGGCTTAAAGTATTTGTCAGTTTTGCACATGACAGCTACATAGCTGAATTAAATGAGAGCAGTCAGATGGCTTCCTCAGTATCTGGCAGACAGAAACAATGCCACAAAAGTGAGCTCTCTTCTCTCCTCCCTCCATCCCACACGCTCTGGGATTGGTAAATGCTTTTAACTCAGTGTCTGAAATGGATTCTCAAATATCCATGAAAGGTGTAAAGCAAACATTCTGCTTGCATTGGCAGAGGTGTCAGGAGAGGAGGATTGCTAATTCTCTCCTTGAGATGAGATCGTGGCATGGTCACCCAATGGGCCAACCACAGCTCTTCACCACAGCTGAGCACAGCGGCTCCTGAGCTCAATTACTTTGTTAGGTGGCCTGCCATGCAGAGGTGTGTTTTTCAGATCTCTGCAATAAAATGTAGTGTGGTTGGAGAAGCAGTGGCAGATGGAAACCCACCCACAGGCAAATGACGTAAAAAAATGAGAGGGAAACATTGGGCTTCTCTGTTCTTGAGAAGTTTCTGCTAGGTTAAGCAACCTGAAAAGGAAGCTGATTTTCCACTAGACAACAGTCACTTTGGCAGTCATCAGAGACAGTCTGGTGTCTTTTACTTCCCCTCTTAGGAAAAGTGGGGAAAATCATTTCCATATGTTGGAAAGCAAGCAAGCTGGAGTTCAAAGAATCTTAGAATTGCAAACTTATAACTCCCTATGGTAACCTCTATATCCAAACATCAAATAAGAAAATGAAGGCTCAGGGCTGGTTGGTCCTTGGATTTCATGGCAGTCCACTTAAAGTTCATTTACCGTGCCCTAAAAAACTTTTCAGATACTCAGAGGAGAAAGGATCTTACATCCTAATTTGTAATAGAAGCTTGAGAACTATAGACAGAGTGCCAGGCTTGAGATCCTGGGGACCCAGGTGTGTGTGTGATCAGGGTACATGTACACATGTGCACGTGTGTAGAGCCACAAAGCCACGCAGCCTCTTCTCTCATATCATAGAAAACTATCTGCAATATAGTGTTACCTATAGCTCAGAGCATACTTGACAGCCTGGAAGAGTATTTCCATTCTAGTCTCTGGGATCAAATGAGGATCTGAAAATGAGTTTCAGGCCTAATAAACACTGTCTACAGAGAAAGGTCTTACCTCAAAACTCAGTAATTCCCTCTACTCAGATTGGGGTCAGCCATTCTACCTCTCAGTTCATGCATCTTTTCAGCAGGCAAGAACTCAGTGGTAGTTGCTAAGAAAGTGACTAAGGATTGTTGTTGTTGTTCTTATGTGCCGTCGAGTCGTTTCCGACTCATAGCGACCCTATGCACAACAGCCCTAAACCCTGCTCTATCCTGCGCCAACCGCAC
>NW_006399988.1:1548429-1556011 GCF_000299155.1 Elephantulus edwardii
GGAGAATACGCCATCCCCTTTTCCTTATGAATCAGGGTGAAGTCTCTCTGAGGGAGGAGTGATAGGGAATGGCAAGGGACACACTGACAAAGGATATTAATCAGAACTGGCTTTGACAAGCACTGTGGCAACTGGACAATTAAAACAGACATGGGGTGGGGAAGAAGAACGAACTGGGGATGAGGGTGGAGAAAACAGTGTAACAATGAATGAATGATAACCCAAAATCTCTGTAAATGTTCATTAAAACGAATAAAATATAATAAAAAAAGGGGGGAAAAAAGAAAATTAAGGAGAACATGAAACCCAGGGAGAAAATATAAAATTCAGAGAAACCGAAAAACAAAAACAAAAACCTTGACGCGAGTGAACTGGGGGGAGGGGTGGGCAGGGAGAAAAATGCAGCCATGAATATATGGAAATCCAAAATATCTATAACGTTCATTAGAATTAATTTTTAAAAAATAAAACCAAACCAAAACAAAAAAAAAACCCTTGAAGCAGAGTCACTGTACCAGAAGGAATTGGCTGATACAGAAGAATTTCATGAAATAACATATAAACAAGAGCCAGTGGTGATGGAGAAGTTCAAGTTGCTCTGAAAGAATTGGCAAAAAACAGGACTCCAGGAGTTGAGGGCATACCAACTGACATATTTCAACAAAGAGACACTGCCACGGATGTGCTCACTAAGTTGTGCCAAGAAATCTGGAGGACAGACAACTGACTAGAAGAGACTGATATTTGTTACCATTCCAAACAAAGGTGACCTGACAGAGTGTGTAAAGTATTGAACCTTAATATCACATGCAAATAAGATTCTGCTAAAAATTATCCAAAAACAAGTGGAGCAACACGTCAGCAGGGAACTGCCAGATGTGCAGGCTGGGTTTAGAAGTGGTCGTGGTACTAGTGACATTATAGCTAAAGTTAGATGGATTCTGGCAGAAAGCAGATAGTACAAGAGGAAGGTCTGTGCTTCATTGACTATGGAAAGGCTTTAGACTGTGTGGATCTCAACAAGCTGCAGCTGACTCTCAGAACAATGGGAATCCCTGAACATTTGATTGTGCTTATGTGAAACTTATACTTGAACCAAGAGGCAATCGTGAGAAAAGAGTAAGGAGACACTGCATGGTTCAAAATCAAGAAGGGGTTCCATCAGGGATGTATTCTGTCTCAATACCTTTTCAATCTGTATGCAGAATAGAACATCCGGGATTCTGGGCTATACGAGGAAGAATGTGCCATCAGGATTTGTGGAAGATTCATCAACAACCTATGTTATGCAGATGACACAACCCTGCTTGCTGAAATAGAGGAGGACCTGAAGTGCTTGTTGCAGAAGGTCAAGGACTACAGCCTTCAATTATGAATTAAAGCTCAATATCAAGAAAACAAATATTCTCACCCCTGGGTCAATTGCCGGCATCATTATGGATGGTAAAGTGATTGAGATAGTTAACAGTTTTAATTTACTTGGCTCCATAATCAACACTCTTGGTATCAGCAGTCAGGAAATCAAGAGATGAATGGCATTGGGAAAATCAGCTGTCAGGGACCTCTCCAGACTACTGAAGAGCAATTTCAGGCTGGAGACTAAGGTGAGCCTGATCTGGGCCATAGTCTTCACAACTGCATGATATGCATCAGAGAGTTGGACAGTGAATAGGGATGATAGAAAGAGAATTAATGCCTTTGAGCTGTGGTGCTGGAGAAGAGTGTTGAATATACCATGGACTGCTAGGAGAACAAACAGGTTCGTCCTGGAGAGGGTGAAGCCAGAATGCTTCTTGGAGGCAAGGATTCTGAAGCTTCATCTGATATACTTTGGGCATGTTGCAAGGAGGGACCAGTCCTTGGAGTGGGATATCATGTTTGGGAGAGTGGATGGACAGCACAGGAGAGGAAGATTCTCGATGAGATGGATCGATATTCAGTGATTGGGGTAACAGGAGTGGGTGTGTCGGAGACAGTGAGTTTGGCACAGGATAGGACAGGGTTTTGGGATTTTTACATAGGGTCACTATGAGTTGCAAGTGACTCGACGGCACATAACAACACAACAATAACATTACTAAATATTTTAGATTATTATTTATGACAGTAGTCTGGTTGCTGTGATGCTAAACACTGTGACACTGATGTGTCAAATGCAATAATGGTTACCCATGATGAACAGTGTTTGGTGGAGCTTCCCAATTAAAACAAGCTTGGAAGCAGGTGTGGCATCCACTTCCGAAATAGCTTGCATCCAGAAATTCTAAGAACATGGAGAAACGACAACAGTTATACAAGTGTTCCGTTCTTTTGTTCGTAGGGTTGCTTTGACTTGTCTTTGACTCGATGGCACCTAACAACAACAACAACAGCAATAACAAGAAACCTTAAAACTTTAGTCTTATTTATTTAGATAAAAGAGAGAAAATGAAAATTCTTTTACGTATAAATTATATAATGTAAGAATCTTCTTTGTTGACCACCATTAAAAACTTTTAACTAAGATTGTCACATTCTGCAAGTTATGGTAGAAAAAAAAAAAGCCTAAAGAGAACAAAAGGTCTCTCTGCAGTGTGTTAGACAGACAGGGTCTCTGAATATATCTCTATAATTTTTTAAAAGTTACTTCAAATGACAGATACTAGTTCCAGCAGTATCCTTTGAGAACTCAGAGCTTACTTGTTAGAGACTAACAAACAAGCAAAGCTTTAGTACCAGATATAGTTAATGTTTTATCTTGGCTCAAAAAGATGGCAGTTTTGTGACTTCAAAACCATGTTCTTTACTACTCCAGGCCCGAGGTTTTGGTCTTTAAATACAATATCACAATCACCATGCAGGGAAGGTGATAAAACTGCTATTCCTATGTATCTAGTTGGTATTCCACACATTTTTTATTCTACTTCTCTTCCTTTGGTTTCAGAGTTTAATTTAGCTGGGCTTGTGGACAGTTCAATCAAAGAAGAGCATCATTTTAGATCAACAAAGTCTAAACTTTCATAGTATATAAGAATTATATGGCAATAACAAGTGTTTTAGTAATATTTTTTACAAGGGTATCTAATTTGGATTTCAGGTTCATCCTAGAGAGGGTGAAACCAGGCTAGCACCTTCTTGGAGTCAAGGATTCTGAAGCTTCCTCTGACATACTCTGGACATGTTGTAAGAAGGGACCAGTCATGCTTGGAAAGGTGGAGGAACAATGCAAGAGAGGAAAACCCTTGAGTGATTCAGTGACTGGGGTAATGGCGGTAGGTGTTTTGAAGACAAAAGGGTATAGGGTTGCTATGAGTTGCAAGAGACTCAACAGCAATAACAGCAGCAGCTGTACTTCTAATAGATTGTTTGAATCAGTTGGAATCCTGAAGGCAGGTCTTTTTTTTCTTTTTTAAATTAGCTATAAGTTGTGGGCTATTTGAGATTTTTATGGCTGTGACCCTCTTGTTTAAACTGGTAAGAGGGCCTTTGTGATTAAGTTAATTGGGGACTAGTGTAAAGACTGATTTGCTATTGTTGTTGTTATGTGCCACTGAATTGCCTGCAACTCATAGCGACCCTATGTACAAGAGCCCTAAACGCCATTATATCCTGAGCCAACCTAGCCATCTCAAGCGCACTCATTTCCACCACTCCAGTCACAGAATCAATCCATCTCATCAAAGTTCTTCCTCTCCTGTGCCGCCCCTCCACCTGCCAAACATGACGTCCCTCTCCAAGGACCAGTCTCTCCTTGCAACATGCCCAAAGTATGTCAGATGAAGCTTCAGAATCCTTGTCTCCAAGAAGCATTCTGGCTTCACCCTCTCCAGAACAAAGCTGTTGTTCTCCTAGCAGTCCATGGTATATTCAGCACTCTTCTCCAGCATCACAGCTCAAAGCATCAATTCTCTTTCTATTATCCCTATTCACTGTCCAACTCTCTAATGCATAGCACGTAATTGTGAAGACTATAGACTAGATCAGGCACACCTTAGTCTCCAGCCTGATGTCATTGCTCTTCAGTACTCTTGAGAGTACTCTTTCATTGTTATGCAATCCCTCTCCCAAAGTCCACTCAACTGTGCAGGCTTCATTTTGGACTCCTGTAATGACAGTAGTACCAAATCATATATCCTTTTAAACAGTTCTCTCTTTATCTGTTTAATTGCAACATTCACCCCTTCCTTCTCTGTCTTCTCCCAACTCCGATGTCAGTCCCGTTTTACAACAGTGGCCCTATGCAAATTTTGTCTTTTTGTGACTGAGATATTTCACTCGGCACACTGTCCTCCAGGGTCACAGATTTTGCATAATATTTCATGAGTTCCTTGTCTTTCAATGCTGCATAGTATTCCATTGTGGGAATACACCAGAGTTTCTCTATCCATTCGTTTGATGACGGGCATGTGGGTTGTTTCCAGCTCTTTGCAAACAAAGCCACAATAAACATGGGTGTGCATATATTTGGCTTGGGTGGCAGTTATGGTTCCTTTAGGGTAAATTCCCTGTAGTGGAATTACTGGGTCAAATGGTATTTCTATTTGCCACTTTTTGAGAAAGTGCCATACAGTCTTCTATAGTGATGGCACCATATTACACTCCCACAAAGAATGAATAAGGGTTCCAAGTTCTCCATAAGCTCAACGGCATTTGATGCTTGCTGTTCTGTTAAATTTTGCTATTCTTACTCAGGTGACATGATATTTCATAGTTGTTTTTATTTGGATCTCTCTTAGAGCTAGTGATTTTGAACATTTCTTCAAGTGCTTGCCATCTGAATGTCTTCTTTGGTGAAGTGTCTATTCATATCTTGTGCCCATTTTTCAATTGGTTTACCTTTATGTTGGGGTACTCTAGTATTTTACAAATTCTAGATATAAGTCCCGTGTCTGTCATTGTTGTTATGTACCTTCGAGTCAATTGTGACTCATAGGGACCCTATGTACAACAGCCCTAAACTCTGCTCTGTCTTGTGCCAATCGCACTGTCTCTGACACACCCATCCCAATTACCCCAGTCACTGAATCAATCCACCTCAAAGAGGGCCTTAATCTCCTGTGCTCTCCCTCCACCCTCCCAAGCAAGATGTCCCTCTCCAAGGACTGGTCCCTCCTTCACAACATGTCCTAAGTATGTCAGACGAAGATCCAGAATCCTTGCCTCCAAGAGGCAGCCTGGTTTAACCCTCTCCAGGATGAACCTGTTTGTTTTTTTAGCAGTCCATTATACATTCAATACTCTTCTCCAGCACCACATCTCAAAGGCATCAATTCTTCTATCCTCCCTAGTCACTGTCCAACTCTCTGACGCATAACAAGTGATTACAAACACCATGACCTGTATTAGACGCACCTTAGTTTCCAGAGAAACTCCCTAACAGCAGACTTTCCCATCGCAATATGTCTTTTAATTTCTTGGCTGCTGGTGCCAAGAGTGTTGACTGTGGAGTCAAGCAAACTAAAGCTGTGAACAATCTCTGTCTCTTCACCATCCATCCTAATGCTGCCACAATTGGTCCCATGGTGAGAATCTCTGTATTCGTGATATTGAGCCTCGATCGATATTCAGGTCCTCCTCAGTTTCAGCAAGGAGGGTTGTGTCATCCGCATAATGCAGATTGTTGATAGATCTTCCACCAATCCTGACACCACATTTCTCCTCATAAAGCCCAGCCTCCTGGATAATCTGTTCTGCATACACATTGAGAAGTATGGAGACAGGACACATCCCTGGCGTATGCCCTTCCCAATTTTGAACCATGCAGTGTTTCTTTGCTCTGTTCTAATGACTGCCTCTTGGTCCAAGTATTTTCCCCAATCTGTGTTTTGGATGTGCATAGGGATTTGATTCTTAGACGGTCCCATTAATCTATTTTATCCTCTCCTGGTTGTTGATTTTCCAGGATGATTGGAAAAATGTTTATGTTGTGGATTAGGATTTCCAGAGTTCTTCCAAGCTTTCCTTTAATGAAGGTCATAGTCCTTGGTTTTAGTCCTAGGTCCATAATCAACTTTGAACTGGGTTTTGTGTATGGAGTGAGGTGTGGATCTTGCTTGAGTTTTCTGCAGATTGTTTTCCTATTTTGCCAGCACCATTTGTTAAAAAGGCTGCCATTTCCCCATTTATCTGATTTCATATCCTTGTAAAAAATCAGTTGACCATAGGTAGATGGGTTGATTTCTGGATTCTCAATTCTATTCCACTGATATATGTGTCTGTCATTGTACAGTCCCATGCTAGCACAGCAGTGAAGTAGGATTTGAAATCAGGGAGTGAAATGCCTCCTACCTTTTTTCTATTTTTAAGGAGTGCTTGGCTTATTCAGGGCCTCTTTCCATTCCAAATGAAATTGGAGATGGCCTTTTCCATCTCGCGGAAGAATGGAATTAGTATTTGTATTGTGACTGCATTGAACGTGTAAATTGCCTTTGGTAACATTGTCATTTTCACAATATTGAATTTTCCTATCCATGAACAAGGGATATTCTTCCACTCCTTCAGTTCTCTGTTTCTTGTAATAATGTTTTGTAATTTTCTTTTAATAGATCCTCTGTGCTTCTGATTAGGTTCACTCCTAAGTATTTAATCTTGTGATTATTGTGAAGGGTATTGTTTTTCTCAGATCCAGTTCTGTATTATCTTTGTCACTGCGGAGAAATGCAATTGATTTCTGTATGTTGATCTTGTGTCCCGCCACTTTGCTGAATTTGTCAATAATGCTCAGTCTCTTGCTGAGTCTTTAGGGTTTTCTAAGTATACTATTATAACATCTTCATAGAATGATAATTTTACCTCCTCTTTGCAAATTTAGATACCTCTTATTTCCTTCTCTTGCCTTATTGCTATCACTAAGACTTTCAATACCATATTAAATAAGAGAGCTTATACTGGGCAACCTTGCCTCATTCCTGTTCTCAAGGAGAATGCCTTTAATCTCTTTCGAGAACAATGTTGGCTCTTGGGCTTCCATATATACTTTTTTACGATGTTGAAGAAATTTCACTGTAATTCTATTTTGTTGAGTGTTTTAAATCAGGAAAGAGTGTTGGACTTTGTCAAAGGCCTTTTCTGCATAAATTGATAGGACCATGTGGTTCTTGTTCCTTGCTTTGTTAATGTGATGAATTACACTGCTTGTTTTCTTTATGTTGAACCATCCTTGCATACCTGTTATGAATCCAATTTGGTCATAGTGAATTATTTTTTTATGTATTGTTGGATATTATTGGCCAAGTTTTTATTTAGTATTTTTGCATCTATGTTCATGAGAGATATTGGCCTAAAGTTTTCTGTTTTGGTAGTGTCTTTACCTGGCTTTGCTATAAAGGATATGTTTGCTTCATAGAATGAGTCTAAGAGAATTCCGTCTTTTTCTATTTTCTGAAATAGTTTATGTAGGATTGGTGACAGTTTTCCCCTGAATGTTTGATAAAATTCACTTGCAAAGTCATCTGGTCCAGGGCTTTCTTTGGCTGGAAGTTGTGTTACCTTTTCAATTTCTTCTTTTTTAATGGGTTTGTTCAGAGATTCAATTGCTTCACAAATTGCTGTCTGTCAGATACTCCTCTAAATCTGAACATTCAGATTAAGACAGACTAGGAAG
>NW_006399988.1:1559022-1564478 GCF_000299155.1 Elephantulus edwardii
AACAACAACAACAACAACAACATCAGTTTATGTAGGTTGTGCATTTCTAAGTATTTGTTCATTTCCTCTAGGTTTTCGTATTTGTTTGAGTATAATTTTTCCATAATATTTCAATGCTAGCCTTTTAATTTTAGTTGGTTCTGTTGTGGCATTGCCCATTTCATCTCTTATTCTGATTATTTGTGTTTTTTCATTCTTTCACTTTGTTAGTTTTGCTAGTGGTTTGTTGATTTTATTGACTGTTTCTAAGAACCAACTCCTTGTTCTGTTGATGGTTTTAACATTTTTCTATTTCACTTATTTCTGCTCTGATTTTTATAATTTCTGTTTTTTTAGATGGTGTCAGATTTTCTTGCTCTTATTTTTCAATTTGTGGGAGATGTTGGGTTAGAGAGATAATGGTAATTTTTTTTCCTGCCTTTTGATATGTTTCCTTATTCTTATAAATTGACCTCTTATTAATGCTTCGGCTGTTCCTCAGAGGTTTTGTTAAGTGTTGTGTTCATTGTCATTCGTTACAGGAAACCTTTTAATTTCATTTTTTATTTCTTTTTGTACCTGCTCATGTTCAAGCCAGGTGTTTTTCAACTCCCAAATCTATGGGGTTTTTTTTTTCTCCTTTATCCTCTTGTTGTTAATTTCTAATTTTGTAATATTGTGGTCTGAGAAAATATTTTGTATCATTTATACGTTTTTTAATTTATTGATGTGTGTCTTGTGACCTAAAATGTGATCTATTCTGGAGAATGTTCTATGCACATTGGAGAAGAAGGTATACTGTGTTTTGGGGGAGGGGTTGCGTTAGCCTATAAATATCTATGAATTTGAGTTGGTTTATTTTGTGATTTAATTCTTGACCATGTTGAGTTTTTTTTTCTGGTAATTCAATCTTTTCTTGAGAGTGGTGTATTGAAGTCTATTTCCTTTTTTTAGTTTTGTAAATGTTTGTTTTATATATTTTGCAGGTCTTTCATTTGGTACGTAGGTATTTCTTATTGTTATGTCCTCTTCTTGTACTGACCCTTTAAGAATTTTGTAATGACCTTCCTTGTCCTTTATGATGGTTTTTGCATTGAAATTTATCATTACTCCTGCTTTCTTCTGGTTGCCATTTGCTTGGCATATTTTCCCCCCATCCTTTTATTTTTACTCTTTTTAAAATTTCCTTTTCAGTTATGTCTCTTGTAGACAGCATATTGATGGATTTTGTGTTTTTATCGAATCTGCTATTCTTTTTCTCTTCAGTGGTGCATTCAAACTATTCACATTCAGTATGATTATTGAAAGGCAGAGTTTTATTGCTATCATTTTTTTGAGTTCTTTTTGGTGTTGTTGCCAGTTACTTTGGCCCATGCTGCTTTCTGTGGTACCTCTGTAAGAAGGACATATCTCAGTGTTTCCTGCAATGCTAGTCTTGTTTTTACAAACTCTCTTATGTTCCATTTTTCTGGGAATATCTTTATCTCTCCTTCATATTTGATGGATAATTTTTCTGGTTATAGTATTCTTGATTGAAAATTGTATTCTTTGAGTGCTTATATATGTCCTTCCACTCTCTTCTTGTTCACATGGTTTCTGCTGAGCAATTGGCACTTAATCTTATCTGCTCTCTCTGTTTCTCTCTTGCTGCTTTCAGAATTCTCTCCTTATCTTTGGTTCTGGCAAATTTAAATATGATATGTCCTGGTGTTTTTCTTTTGGGGTCTATTCTATATGATATTTTCCCAGCTTCTCGACTATATATCCTCTCATTCTTCATTATGCCTGGGAAATTTTCCTCTAGTAATTATCCCAGAAATTTTTTGGTGCCTTTACTTGCTTCTTCTTGTTCTGGGATTCCAATTATGTGCATGTTATTTCTCTTGCTGGTGTTCC
The DNA here is from genome assembly GCF_000299155.1 of Elephantulus edwardii. Taxonomy (NCBI): domain Eukaryota; kingdom Metazoa; phylum Chordata; class Mammalia; order Macroscelidea; family Macroscelididae; genus Elephantulus; species Elephantulus edwardii. The sequence goes on from NW_006399988.1 coordinate 1,560,898, forward strand.
ACATTATTCTTAGGTTTATTCTTTTTCCTTCCTTTTTGATTCTGCTATTTTGCTCTAGGAGATCAGGGGTGACAATTTTATCTTCTTTTTCACTGGTTCTGTGTTCCATCCCTTCAACTCTGCTCATGTGTCCCTCCATCATGTTAACAGAATCTGAAACATTGGACCTCATATTTTGGATAGTAGTTTCTTGTTTTTCCTTTGATGTTACTTCCTCGTTTGTTTTACCTGCATTGTTCTGGATTGTTTTTTCGAGCTCCTCCTGTTTGCAGTATCCTGTAATTCTTCAAGTTTGTCTTTCATCCATTGAAAATATTCAATCATTGTTCTTTCAAATTCTGTGTCAGAAAGTTCCATCAAACTTTCTCGCTTCAGGAAATCCAATGATACTTTGTCACCTTATGTGGGTGACATATGTTGTGTGTGTGTGCGCATATGTTGTGTGTTGGATAGCTTGCTTTCTTTGAGATATTGATATGTTCTTGATCTGAAGACAATGCTCTAGATATCAGTTGAGCAGCTACCCCACTTGTGTGTTTTTCTGAACTTCTAACTCCAGGGAAATGTCAGTTCAGAGTCTGTGAGAGCAGCCTCTTGTAGAGATCAAGGTGCTCTGAATTAAAGGCAGTTGATTGACTGACTGTGTAGGCACAGGTGTGGAACCAAATGGGGGTGGGACAGGCACAGGGGGCAGGCCAAGCACAGGGGCGGGTCAACTACATGTGGGACCTCAATCAGACCTCAACTATCCAGGTTTGCTCATGAATGGGGTCCCTACTGAAATTCCAGCTGTCCATCTCCTATCCAGGGCCTCTTACTCGGTGGTCCCTAATGAAAGACCCCTATAGGATCACTTGTGCAGTGGCCCCTGCCCTAGAAGGGCCTTGGGTTCAGTGGGACCCAAGAAGACTCAGTCAAATTCCCACCGACTCACTTGCCTCTGGCTGGTCTGTGGAGTCCATGAAAGTTCAGTCAAATTCCCACCAGCCAGCTTACCCTTGGGTACTCTCCCAGGCAGTTGAAGGTGCCCACAAAAACTCAGATAAATTCCCATTGGCTCACCCATTCCTGGGCAGTCGGCATGGCCCAAGAGAATTCAGCCAAGTTTCCACCAGTGAGGTTGCTCTTGGGTGCTCTCCCAGGCAATTGGTAGTACCCAAGAAAACCCAGTCAAATTCCTACCAGCTTCCCTGATCCTGGGCAGTTAGCAAGGGCACAAGAAAACTTAGATTCCAACAGACCCACTCGCTCTTAGTTAGGTTTATCAGAATTCAGTTAATTTTCCACTACCCTTCTTTCTCCTAGGGATGGGTCGCACAGCATCTTGACTGGGGGCTTCCAGGTTTGGCCAGGCCCATGGTGCAGCCCGCTGTGTGGCTCTATGTTCCTGTAGCTCCAAAACTAATTGTTCCAATAAAAGTTATGATTCAAATTCTCACTGTCCACGTCGCACGTTGGTTGGTCTCTGTGCAGTGTGAAGGTATCTCTGATGGCCCATCACTATGCAGCTTGATGCTCATCTGGCTCTTTACACTACACTCTCCACCACCACCATCTTGGAATCATCTGCTATTGTTGTTTTCAGGCACAATCAAGTCAAGTACAACTCATAGTGACCCTATGAACAACAAATTGAAACCTAACCCTGTCCTGAACCATCGTAATGATTTCTGTCATGCTCATATCCATTGTAGTTGCCATTGTCAATCCATCTTGTTGAGGATCTTCTGCTTTTTTTTTTTACCTAAACTCTACCTTTTCTAGCATGATGTCTCTCTCCAAAAACTAGTTCCTCCTGAAAATATGTCCAAAGTAAATGAGACAAAGTTTTACCGTCCTTGCCCCTAAAGAGTACTCTGGTCGCACTTACAGATTTGTTTGTTCTTTTGGTTGATGTTATGTGCCATCGAATCGCTTGTGACTCATAACGACCCTATGTACAAGAGCTTTAAATACCGTTCTATCCTGTGCCAATCTAGCCATCTCAAATGCACTCATTCCCACCACTCCAGTCACAGACTCGATCCATCTCATCAAAGGTCTTTCTCTCCTGTGCTGCCCCTCCACTCTGCCAAACATGATGTCCCTCTCCAAGGACCAGTCCTTCCTTGCAACATACCGAAAGTATGTCAGACGAAGCTTCAGAATCCTTGACTCCAAGGAGCATTCTGGCTTCACCTTCTCCAAGACAAACCTGTTTGTTCTCCTAGCAGTCCACGGTATATTCAACATTCTTCTCCAGCACCACAGCTCAAAGACATCAATTCTCTTTCGATCATCCCTATCCACTGTCCAACTCTCTGATGCATAGCACGTAACTGCAAATATTATAGCCCAGATCGGGCACACCTTAGTCTCCAGCCTGACTTTGTTTCTCTTCAGTAGTCTGGAGAGGTCCCTCACAGTTGACTTTCCCAGTGCAATTCATCTCTTGATTTCCTGACTGCTGTTACCAAAAGTGTCGACTGTAGAGCCAAGTAAACTAAAACTGTTAACTATATCAATCTCTTAACCATCCATACTGATGCTGCCAATTGGCCCAGTGGTGAGAATCATTGTTCTCTTGATGTTGAGCTTCAATCCATATAGAAGGCTGCAGTCCTTGACCTTCTGCAGCAAGTGCTTCAAGTCCTCCTCAGTTTCTGATGGTATATTCAATATACACCAACACTGCAACTCAAAGCCATCAGTTCTTCTGTCATCCTTATTCACTGTCCAATGTACAGAAGGATAGGAAATAATTTTTAAAACCCTGGCTTAGATTAGGCACATCTTTGTCATTAAACTGACATAATTTCTTTTTAACATTTTCAAGGGGTTCTTTACATGAAGTTTCCCCAATGCAATACATCATTTGATTTCTTGACTGTCAATATAATAGGTGCTGATTGTGGATCCAAGTAGAATTAAATACTTGAAAACTTCATTCTTTTCTCCACTGATCATGATGCTGCTTATTGGTCCAGTGGTGAGTATTTTTGTTTTCTTGACGTTCAGATGTAATCCATATGATAAGCTGTAGTCTTTGATCTTCTGCAGTTGTTCTTGTTAGGTGTCGTCGAGTCTGCAATAAGTGCTTCAAAATCTCTTCATTTTCAGCAAGCAAAGTTGTGTCAACTGCATAAGTTGTTGATGAATCTTGGTTCAATCCTAAAACTACAATCTATTTCATATAGTCCAGCCTGCTTCTCAAATTATTTGTTCAGCATACAGAATGAATGGATATGGAGACACACATCTTTTTCTGATTTTAGACCATTTAGTGATTCTTTGTTCTCATAGGACAGCTAGCTCTTGGTCTATGTATAGATTTCAAAATGAGGAAAATTAAGGGTCTGAGATTTCCATTCTTCTCATTCTTCATAACTGGCTGTGAAGCAGTTAAATGTCTTTGTGTAGTTAATAAAACCCAAGTAAAATTCTTTTAAAAAAATATTCTCTGCTTTTAAACGAGATCTATCTGAAATCAGTAGTGATATCCCTCATGTCATAGCCTTTTATCTTGAATTTCTAGAAGTTCTCTATATTTGGGTGCTTTTTAAAAAATTTTTTAATTTAGTTTATTTATTTTTCATGTCAAT